>NC_133324.1:420357573-420450073 GCF_042186555.1 Aquarana catesbeiana | reverse complement strand
ATATTAGTATATGTTTCTATAGCATGGTATTTATTGCTATACACTTCTATAGCCATGTACTGTATCTAGTCATCTGTGTTTCTACAGTGTTGTATCTATTCATCTATATATTTCAATAACTTTGTAGCTACACATTTATTTTACTATAGTTTTCTGTCTTTTTATATATATATTTTTCCAATAGCACTCTAGATAGCACTGTTTCCACATCTGATGGACTCTGAGTATATGTTTTTTATAACATTATTTCTCAAAAACATCGTTTTTTTGTAGCATTATATCAACTTTTATACGTTTCTTTAGCATTGTATCGATAAGTATAGGCTGCTATAGCATTATATTAACAAGTATATGTTTCTATAGCATAGTATTTATTACTATACTTCTACAGCGTCTTTAGCATTGTATCTAAATAATATATTTTTTCTATAGCATTTATATTATTTATTTATAAATTTTTCTTAAGCACTATATATATATATATCTGTTTGTGTGTGTGTTTCCACATCTGATGGACTGTGTGTTTCTTTTACATTGTATTGATTAGTATATTTTCTATAGAACTGTATCTAATATTATATGTTACAATAGCATTGTATATATTGGTATATATTTTGTAGCATTATATAGTAGCATTATATATTAAAATATGTTTCTATCTTTTAGTATATGTTTCTGTAGCATTGCATCCGTTGGCATATATTCCTGTTGCATTATATATATTAGTATATGTTTCTGTAGCACTGTATCTATTAGTATATGTTTCTATGACGTGTGATTAATGTATAATGAGCCATATAACTGTAAAAGTTATGCCTGGGGTCGTCTGCATAATACGCACAGCGTGTGTCCAGGAGTGTGTCCTCTTTGCTGGTGTCACCACTCCTCAAAGCATACATAGAACAATACTTGTAAAATGCTCCAATGCAATCGTATAATGTGAGCCCTATCATACAATGTGATCCCTATCATACAGTGTGATCCTTATCATACAGTGTGATCCCTATCATACAATGTGATCCTTATCAAACAATGTGTGCCCTATCATAGAGTGTGAGCCCTATCATACAATGTGATCCTTATCATACAACGTGATCTCTATCATACATTGGGGTTGATTTACTAAAGGCAAATAGACTGTGCACTTTGCAAAGTGCAATTGCACTCTGCAAGTGCAGTTGCTCCAGAACTTAGTAAATGAGGTAAAGCTTCACTCTGCAAAGAATACCCAATCACGTGCAAGAAATTTTTTAAAAAACAGCCTTTTTGCTTGCATATGATTGGATGATGGAATTCAGCAGAGCTTTTCCTCATTTACTAAGCCCTGGAGCAACTGCTTTTGCAGAGTGCAACTGCACTTTGCAAAGTGCACAGTTTGTTTTCCTTTAGTAAACCAACCCCATTGTATCCTTATTATACAATGTGAGCCCTATCATAAAGTGTGATCCTTATCATACAGTATGATCCCTATCAAGCAATGTGTGCCCTATCATACAGTGTGATCCATATCATACAATGTGATCCTTATCATACAGTGTGATCGCTATCATACAGTGTGATCCCTATCATACAGTGTGATCCTTATCATACAGTGTGATCCTTATCATACAATGTGATCCTTATCATACAGTGTGATCCATATCATACAATGTGATCCTTATCATACAGTGTGATCCCTATCATACAGTGTGATCCTTATCATACAGTGTGATCCTTATCATACAGTGTGATCCTTATCATACAGTGTGATCCATATCATACAATGTGATCCTTATCATACAATGTGATCCTTATCATACAGTGTGATCCCTATCATACAGTGTGATCCTTATCATACAGTGTGATCCCTATCATACAGCGTGAGCCCTAACGTGAGCCTTATCATACAATGTGAGTCCTATTATTTAATGTGAGCCCTATCATACAACCCTTTTGCAAAATGCCACATCTTACTACAACGTTCCTGTGATTGCTGCTGCCTGTGTCCATGGAGCATACAACCTGTCACCTGTAAATTACCCAGCTTGTCACTAGTCACTAGTTCGACTATCAAGACTGCCCAGTCTCTCAATATGTTTCTCTGTGAGTGTTACTATACTGAATTATTATGTTCATTGCCCATCGTCCGAGGAATCAGACTGCTGCTATCCTTTGTGCAGCTGATAGGCTATTCTCTGTACAAGCGTCCGACAATTCAGTAAGTCGATTTTCCACTGCTGATTACTGTGCAAGGATGGTGCACATGTAAAAGCTATGTCTGCAGTGTCTCAATCCTACAATGCAGTGTCCTTTGCATAACAGATAACATATTCCTTTTGGAGGTTACAGGCTGCCTTACAAGGCAAGGGTTAGAAAATTCGTATGTTTCCCATTATACTTGGTATTCAGGCTTGTCAAACGTATCCCTTTCTCGGATATTTATCTGCCAGAGACCCAATAAGCACACCTTATTATGAAGCCTGCATAATACATGTCCAGGAAATGTTCATTACAGAAATAGTGGCTGCCAATAAATATATTTTGAGACCATACAATGCAATTTGTTATCAGCGTTGTCACAAATGCAAGTTTTAGTAGTGTGTAAAGAAATTGAAGGACATCAACTTTAAAACAGTTTCTAAATGTATCATCTATGTAGTTATGAGAGGTCGTTTTGAAGTTAACAGCTTTAGCATTTTAGGATTTTTCTGGTGATAAAAGACATGGCCATTGACTGCCTACAGCTGCCTGCATATCTTATTTTATATGTATTCTGCCATCACAGCTCGCCACCATAACAATCAATGTTCCTGCAGGGAGGGGACAGTTATGAGCCCCCAAATACAGACAAATATTCACTTACAAAAACATGCATTTATGAGTACTAATAATTTGTACATCAATCCATAGTGCATTCTGCTACAGGAATTCACATCATAGCTTTCCTTGCAAACTTTTCATAAAATATTGTCTTTGGGCTCATTTAAACCTGTGCAAGAAAAATGCCTTTATTTGAATGAGCCTAGTTTACCCCATTGCAGTGTTTTTACTGGCATAATAAAAATGAAAAGCATGCAGCATTTTTTCGTACGTAAATGTACTGGAACGCATGTGAACGTATTGCAGATGCACGTAATTGCAACTAATTAAAGAAAATGGTTCATTCCAAAAAAATACCCCGCCAATGCATTACAAATGCATATGACTGTGCACGCAGAACTGCACACAATGGCTGCAATGTAAATAAGCCCTTAGGGCTAAGGTCACAAATCTTTAGCCCAATGATAAGAATCTTTATTTTCAGTCATGTGGGTGCGGTTTTTCAAATCTCATTGGATTCCGCTTAAAATGACTGTCACTTTTTTTTCCCTTTAAATAAAGATCACTATCCTGGTGTGTTAGCTTTGTGAACTGAGCCTTTTTTTTTCGCTGATGTACATGCCAAGCCAGCCCTACTTGTCATGTTACCTGTACACAGGGCTATACAAGTGACACTTGGCTCCAGCAGCTCCACCTGTTCTATGAATCAGCCTGCTATCAGCACCATTAAATGGACTGCAAAGGGTTATTAGAGGAGCAGGCCAGCTGTTGAGTCAGTTCATAACTGCAAAAACTTAGAGTTCCCAGGCTAAGCGTACTTATCTGCAGAAAGTAAGCGTTTACATTTATTGAATTAAAAAAAAACATTTCTTGCTCCATTTCTTGTTCTCTAGAGTTAGGAGCCTTAGCTCTATCATAGCACATTTGGAGTTAATAAGGTTGAGCCTTTTGCCGAGAACACAGATTCACCCAAGAGCCCACCATAGGCTCGATCTCCCTAAATACAGCCTGTATGGAAGAGTGATTGCAAAGGAGAAATGGAGGTTACATTACCCAGCCTCTTCACCCCAGTAGTGGCCGTTCAGAATCAGGGAGACGAACAAGTGGCCTTCCCTCCCCCTACAACTCTTCTTGTGGATAGCAAACTTCAACCCTTCCACTCCCCTGCCTCTATGTCCCCCTTGCCAAGAGCTCAGGAGAGCAGTGCTGGCCAAGGATCCAGGCTCTGCCTCCCCTTCCCCTGGCAGCAAAGGGTGGGCAGGGAGGAGAGCTTCCCCCCTCTGAAAAGAGCACAACGTGCAGTCTGGTCGTCTACAGCTTTTCTCCCCTCTGATTCCCTAAACCCTGCTCTTCTTACACAAGAAGAGCAGTATGTGGCAGGCCTGACTTTGTCTTCTCTGCTCTACAAATGCTTTCCCTGGACCAGGTAATCATCAGGTCATTCTTTCCTGAGTCAATGTAGACTTTAGGCCTCTTGCACATGGACATAATCATTTACTGATGTTTTTACGCAGGATCTTGCTGGCAGACAGTGTGCCTTTGGGGGCCGCACACCCACCCCTGCACGCCTGTCAAATTAGGACGCACGAATGTGTCCGTACAGCCACGGCATCCCTATTCAGTAACATAGGTTGCCTACAAACACTTTCAAGCAGCTTAGCTGGATAAGTAAATGGCTCATTCACCCTATACAGGCCTCGGCACTCCATAAAGACCTCACATATACAAGCATGCAGGTGCATAAATGTGCATGCGCGTATACGCGCAGAAAAATATTCTTCATCCTTTTCTGAGAGTATTTCAAGTGACACATAAACAATCAGATGCACTTGTGTATACACAAGTATATGCATAAATTACAGCATTGAATTACAATTATGTACAATTCTGTGTTTGCATCCTTTTGGGCATGCCACTACCACTATGCCACTATGGAAACATTGTATGCCAATAACTTTTAATAAAGAACATATTTTTCCAAATTGATCTACTATTTACTTACTTCGCTGCTAAAAACCCCTCTGGGGGAATTTTTCCATAATAGAGCATTTAGATGTAAAATATGCTATTTTTTAACATTGGACAACAATGCACCTGCATACCTGGAAAAAAGAAAAAAGCTACATACCTTTAAATATGGCCCGTGTGCAAGAGGACTTACTGTGCAGTGCAGTGCTGGCAGAATTACCTTAACATTGTATAGAATGTTTATGGCTAGAGGGGAGTTAAAGGGAGAGATTTACTAAAACTGGAGAGTGCGAAATCTGGTGCAGCTCTGCATAGCAACCAATCAGCTTCCAGGTTTTTATTATCGAAACTTAAAGTATAAAGGCAAAACTTTTTTTTTTTTAGTTTTGGACAGAGTGGAGAGGGATGAGAACTTATCAGTTTTTATTGCTGTCTGTGCCCCCCCCCCCCCTCCCCCTTAGGGAGATTCAACCTCTCTGTTTGTCCTGTTTACCATTATCATTGAAAGTGAAAGTAAAAGGCAAGCTAAAATTTTGGGTTGTCCTCAGAAAAGTAATAGAGGAGAAAGTTTCCAGTTGGGTATTCTCTTAATTTGCAGAGATTTCCTCTTACTTCCTGTTTGGCTATGGGACAGGAAATGAAGGGAAATCTCCGCAATGGGACACAGATGGTGGCCAATGGATGGTTGCTCTACCCAAAATGAAAAAAAAGAAAAAGTTTTGCTTATAGTTCTACTTTAAGTGTACAAGACAAAGTTAGAAGGTGATTGGCAACCATGCACAGCTGCACCAGATTCAGAGTGCTCCGGGTTTAGTAAATCCCCCTCCCCCAAGTGTATCTAAACCCAACAACAGAAATGTAATACTTTATAGCTTAGCGGCTGAATTAGTTACTGTATATATGTTTTTCCTTTATAATCACCTGGTGATCCTGCCAGTAAAATGCTTCCTGTCCTATAATGGAAATGCTCACTTACTGCACTGTATCTATGGAGTATCAGCATTGTCACCCTAGGACAGGATTACAGAACAGCTCCTCCTCTCCCTATCTCTTAGCCCTGGTTCAAACTGCTACAATTTGTCATGCGACTTGAGAGTTCAAAGTTGCATGAGAAGTCGCGCCCCATTGATGGCAATGGAACCGACTCAAGTCGCTTCGACTTATAAAAAGGTTCCTGCACTACTTTGGGGGTGACTTCAACATGACTCGGATTGACTTCTGTTAAAGAAATCGTACAGGGATGTCAGTTTCAAAGTCGCACAGCTTTGAAGACGCGGCAGTTTGAACAAGGGCTTATACATAACAAGAAGGGTGTTTTGTAGTTCACAGAGGATAGTTGGAAATGCTGATAACATTGTTTGAGATTTCAGTTCAGTGCACAGGAGCGTACAAGGACACCAGATTTCTGACAGATACTTTTCTATATTTGCAAAAAATGTACTTGGCCTGAAAAAAAGAAAAAGAATGCAGCACCTCATCTAAGGATTGGTAAACTGCAATATATTACATTTTTGTTCTTGGGTTTAGTTTACTTTAACTATAAACTATGTAGAATCTTTCTTAATGTACGTGGAAATATTTAATTGAAATTCTTGGCTTTCACTTCACAGAGAATAAATTCATACCAACGCGCACTTCTGCACTCGCTGCCACTGCAATGACAGGCACTTCCTTATGTATCACATTCAACAAAGAGGCTCACTTTTGCTAGTAATAATAAAATATAAGGTTGGTGATACGTGGTCCCTGCTCAGCCGTAGCAGTAGAAGAGTGTTAGCTATTGAATAATGCAGAAAGTTTATGGTTGTATTAAACCCAAAACCAAAAAATGTAATATATTGCAGTATACCTATCATTAGATGTGGTGGCTGCACCAGTTTTCTTTTTTTTTCCTTCTGTTTTCACCTGGTTATCTGCCCAGTAACACACCTCCTGTATTAGTGAAACACATCATTAGAGAATGAACACAGGAGGCACAGCATAGATAGCAGCATTGTCGGTCTGGAAAGGGAGGGGTGTGCTAAATGTATTATTCGATAAAGAACCACTAACAAACTGAAGCCAAACTCCAGCTCACACTTCAGTTACAGCAAACATGTTTTACATGAATAAATAAAAGTTGGTCATTTGAATTACCCCTGCTAGTGTTAAGTGGTTTGTCTCATCTAGGTAAACTGATACATTCTGCTGGAGAGCTAGTGCTTTTAAAAAATAATAGATTTGCTGGCTGGATCGCCAAATAAAAACATAAAAAAAGAAAGCCTAAAAAAGGGAATATAATACAGCCGCCAAAACCATAAAATTGCTAAGCTGCAATATAAAAAATGTTTACTTTTGGGTTTAATACTGCATTAGGTCTTACCCTTTATTGGCTAACCTGAGTTATTTAGGATGCAAGCTTTAAGGGTAAGTCAGATCACTTTGTCAGGTTTTATATATTTCTGAAAAAAGGTTCTAAACCCACATATTTAACCACTTCATCCCCGCAAGATCCTGACCAGAGCATTTTTTACAATTTGGCACTGTGTCGTTTTAACTGATAATTGCGTGGGCATTCAATGTTGTACCCAAACAAAATTTGCGTACTTTTTTTCCCACTAATAGAGCTTTCTTTTGGTGGTATTTGATCACCTCTGCAGCTTTTATTTTTTGTAAACCAATCAATATAAGTGTATATTGATTGGTTTGCACAAAAGGTATAGCGTATACAAACTATGGGAAAGATTTATGGCATTTTTATTGCGTTTTTATTTATTTTGAATTTTTACTAGTAATGGCGGTGATCGCCGATTTTTAGCCGTATTACGACATTGCGACGGACAGTTTGGAGACTTTTGACACATTTTTGGGACCATTGACATCTATAAATATGCACTGATTACTGTATAAATGTCACCGGCAGGGAAGGGTTTAACACTAGGAGGCGATCAAGGGGTTAAATGTGTGTTCCCTCAGTGTGTTCTAACTGTGTGGGGATGGGACTAACTAGGAGAGATGACAGATCGCTGTCCCTACTTTATAGGAACACATGATCTGTCTTCTCTCCTTTGGCAGCACAGGGATTTGTGTATTTACACACACAAATCCCCGAGCAGGCTCTTGCGCATCCGATAGCACGTGGCCAGCCGCATCGGGTCCCCCGCTGTGCAGCAGGCGTGTGCGCACCCTCTGGTGGCTCTCCTGGGCAAAGCTGTATATATATAAGGGATTTTGCCCAGGAGATCCATTGTGTCGCAGTATATCTGCGTGAGCCAGTTGGGAACCGGCTAAATACACAGAGTTAAGGCTGGCTTAGATCTGTATGGTGCATTTTAGGTGTGTTGTGCTACTATAGAAACTCTGTTTAATGTGTGTTTTGATGAAAGAGCATTAAAGATGCAGAATGCGTGATTTTTTTGTAATGCATCTCTGTGAACAAGGCCTAAAAGGAGTGGGAATAAAATGAGTCACTTAAGCTCCAAACTTTCTGCTTTGCCATATAAATGTATTTATTTTATTTATTACAGGTACTTATACAGTGCTGTCAAATTACATTTATATTGTACATTCACATCAGTCCCTGCCCTCAAGGAGCTTACAATCTAAGGTCCCTAACTCACCTTCATACATACACATACTAGAGCCAAATTCAAACAGGAGCCAGTTAATCTACCTCTTTGGAGTGTGGGAGGAAACCGGTGTACCTGGAGGAAACCCACACAGGCCCATGGAGAACATGCAAACTCCAGGCAGGTAGTGCCGTGGTTGGGATTCAAACAGACGGTAGTTCCCAAACATCCCTATGTTAGAAGGACAGACCGCTTTTAGACCTACGACCTTCTTGCCCTTACAAACTTCCCTATTTTAGGTCTGATGTCTCTCTTATAAATACATATTCTATCGAATATTTCTATTTTTAAATAAATTAGTGTGCTATTTGTAAACACAATGATGAAAATGTTTCCTTTTCTTTTCCAATAATTTTTATTGAAAATTTACATATCAAATTCCAAGACAAAAGATTGTTTACATAGGATAGGTATTTCAATATACCAAAACATACACCAAGGTACTAGAAGTATGGACATAATAATGTATTCCAACAAATATATTTCTTAGCTCTATGCGTTATAACTTGATAAACTAAAAGAAAAATGATAACAAAAAAGTTGGCATATGCAAGGGTGCCTGTCACTCTTTTAGACTCCATGAGGAGGAAGAGGAGAGAACCATAACAACAAAATGTTTCCTTTTGATGCTGATTGATATATGATTGAATGCTGTTTCTATGTGCACTACAGCACTGTAGAGCATAAATGACATTTTTTTCCTAGCATCATATTTTATTGACGTTGACTGTAGTAGATTGATACAGTAGACTGATTATTATACAGGATTTATAAAGCAACAATAGTTTACGTACACATACACAGTTTGCAATACACTTTATTAATTGTAAGCTCTAACGAGCAGGGACCTCTGATCCTTCCTGTATTGATTTGTATTGTAAGTGTTCTGTCTGCCTTCATGTTGTAAAGCGCTGTGCAAACTGTTGGCGCGATATAAATCCTGTATAATAATAATACAGTAGGAATAAGAGGGCCCTGCTTACAATCTAATGCTGTGCACACACGGTCGGACTTGCCAACGGGATAACCTCCGTCGGCATTTCCAACAGAAGGATTTAGAACATGTTCTCTATCTAAGTCCGTCGGAAATGCCAACAGAAAAAGTCTGATGGGGCATACACACGGTCGGAATATCCAACCAAAAGCTCCCATCGGACTTTTTCTGTCGGAAATTCTGACCGTGTGTACGGGGCATAAGAGAGAAGCCCTTCTTTAATGAATTGGAAGAATACGACTTGGATTGTGCAAGGATGTGTCTTTTAACTAAACTTTTTGGTGCAAAACATGTCCTAGTGTCTTATTTTTTTTCGGAAAGCCATAGGCCTTATATAATAAGCAAAGAAATAGACAAATTTGTAAAATATGCAGTTTTAATTTAATGTGTAACATCTTTTGTAAAATTAAAATGATTTAAAAAAATAATATTCTTCTGCTAACCTCAAATACAGGGACCCCCCATGACCATAATCAGTATTTCCTATGTCATTTTAGCACTTAAAGCTCTAGAGTGCTATACATTTACTAATAGTTTTATAGATTCATTTCACATTATAATTTTAGCATCCCTTTACTGCACTATTATTAAACTCAAACTGTTATGAATGCTAACAGTAAAGGAAATACCTACATTAAACACACAACATATTGGTCATAGCTTTAAAAAAAGTTTTTTTTTTGTTTTTCTTGACTATATAGCAGGGTATTCAAAGGCCTGTATCGAGTGATCAAGCTAACAGTTTTTCAGAACTGAAAAGCTTAGCTCATTTTGGATGCTTGTATTTCTTACAAGAAGCAATAAGGTTTTTATGTTTTAATTGCAGGCACTCAAATCAGACTGTAACCTACAATTAGTTGCAGTTTCCCGAGCAAAGCGATGGAAATCTATGTTCTCTTTCACATTGCAATAAACCTACCATTTCCATCCTGTATATTTCATAAAAGAAGAAGGAACAGAACCATGTATAATTTGTCATTGTGCAATACTTAACACAGATAGGCATGCACAATTACCATTAACTTTATATAAACATGTCTGCAAGTCAGGACAAACAGTTTATGTACTTCAGACTTGTGTGCTTTATTTCTGAAGGGGGGGGAAGGGGGATGTTATCAAAATACATGAAAACCTACACTTGTATGCGCAAACATTCCAGTCAAAATACTCGACTGGTTGCATAGAAATGACCAGACACGATTGATATGCAAAGTAGTTTGTTTGCACTCTGAATATTCCCACCTCATTATCTGCGTTCCGAAAAGTTTGGGAGGTGATGTGATGTGGAAAACATAGAAAGCCAGAGAGATGTCATGGCTTTACCCGCCAGCTGAAAAATAACGTTTGTATTATGGCATATATGGGATAGCCTTGAGCATTTTATTTCTATTACATATTAGGAATGCTTTGTGATATTAATCAGCCATATATCAATCTATATTCTGTCCAGAGGTGATATTAAAGACAGGATTCCACTATATCTAAGTGTTACAGATTTATTTAGAGATACTGGGAGTGATTTAATGAAGAAGTAGAAACTGTTCACATAATAAAAACGTAGTAAGAGAGATGAAGCTTTGTTAATGGTACCCATCCATTCATGTCCTAGCAAAAAATCTTATTTTTTAAAAATTGGCTTTAAACATGATTGGGTATTAAGCACTTCAATACAAGATACTTTTACCCCCTTCCTTCCCAGACCAATTTTCAGCTTTCAAAGCTGTCGCAGTTTGAATGACAATTGTGTGGTCATGCAACACTGTACCAACAAAATTTTTATCATTTATTTATTTATTTTTAAAACATTATTAGTTTATTAGTGATTAAATGATTAAATAAAATTGTTCACAATCGTATACAGAAACATACAAAAGTGTACAGTGCGTTATAACATGATAATGTAATTAGTAAATCCGAAACCTCTCAAAACTTCGTTTCTGAAAAGAGAGTATAACAATACACAGCAAAATCATAAACACATTCTAGTAGGTTATCACGAAAAGTCTCTGGCGAACATTACCAGCATGGTGCTAGTCAGATCATGTCAGATTACATTCATCGGTTATCACACATATATCCTTAAATTACTCTTGAGACATTTTAGTCATCGTATAGTACATAGGAAAGAAAAGTAATGATTAGAGAAGATAAAGAAAAGGGGGTTGTTGAACTCAATTATAGTTGGCACGTATAACTATATTCAGCATTTCAATCACCATAGTAGTAAGGTCTGGTGGTCAATAAGCTTAGATAAGATACATTCAAATACAGAGTGGCCTATCAGGCCCAAAAGTGGGGAGGGAAGGTCAATCCTTCTCTCTGTCAACCAATTCTCAGTAAGTTATATTCTTCCCAAAAAACATTCATGAAACCTTTCAACTCTTTTAGAGGCCTGTGCCAGAGTCTCCTCCATTGTGCAAATTTCCGAGACGAGACTCAACCACTCTGACACAGACGGGGCTTGTGTATTTTTCCAGAAGATTTTAATTTGATCATTTTTTTCACACAGATAGAGCGTTCTTTTGGTGGTATTTAATCACCACTGGGTTTTATATTTGTTGCTAAACAAACAAAACCATTTTGAAAAAAAAAAGTTATAAAATTCATTAAGTAATTTTTCTCCTTCACTGATGTGCGCTGATGAGGCTGCACTGACTGACACTGATTGGCATCACTGATGGCCACTGAAAGGCAGCACTGATGGGTACTGATTGTCATCACTAAAGGTCACTGATTGGCATCACTGGCGGGCACTGGTGGGCATCACTGATGGGGCTGAACTGATAATAAGGGCACTTATTATTAGTGCAGATGTCCCCACTGAGAAAAGCCGCTTATCGGCTCTCCTCACGTGCTGTCAGCGTGAGGAGAGGAATGCCTATACCCTTCATATCCTATTTACACTGTGATCATCTGTGATTGGACACAGCTGATCCCATAGTAAAGAGCAAACGTCATAGGCTCTTTACCGTGATCAGAGATGTGGTGTATCCAAGGGACAAACCGCACCACCGATTGCTGCATCAGTTCAGATTGCCAGCTTCCCATTCAGCACTCCATGGAGTTGGGTTGAGGACTGTCTTTTTAAAGGGAACTTCATCAGTTCAAACTGGCTTTGCAACTTCTCATTTAGTGCTCTGTGGAGTTGGGTTGAGGACTGTCTTTGTGTGGAATTTCATCAGTTCAAATTGGCCTTGCTTGTTTCTAATTCAGCACTCTCCAGACTTGGTTTGGGGGATGTCTTCTTGAGAAACTTGATCAGTTTAAATTGCCCCTGCCAGATTCTCATTCGGTACTTTCCAGAGTTGGGTTGGGGGTGTTTTCTGAGGAATTTCATTTACTTATTTATTTATTTCAGGTACTTATATAGCGCCGTCAATTTACGCAGAGCTTTACATATACATTGTACATTCACATCAGTCCCTACCCTCAAGGAGCTTACAATCTAAAGTTCCTAACTCACATTCATACATACAAGGGAGTACCCGGAGGAAACCCACACAGGCACAAGGAGAACATGCAAACTCCAATCAGTTCAAATTGCCCTTCCCATACCTGGGTTGAAAGCATTTCATCAGTTCAAATTGCCCTTCCCATACCTGGGTTGAAAGCATTTCATCAGTTCAATTTGCCCTTGCCAACATCAGATTCAGCGCTCTCCAGAGCTGGGTTGGGGGACTCATCTTAAGGAAATTCATCAGTTCAGATAGCCCTTCTCATTTGGGGTTTTCCAGAGCTATATTGGAGGAAGTCTTCTTGAGGAAATTTTTAACACAACTGGTTCTGTAACACCAAGGCTGAAATGACTCTGCATTGCTGTAACAAGGCAGAGTGAACAAAGTGAATACTTTAAATAGCATGCATGTGTATGGCACCATTCAATACAATCTTTCATGTCCAGCTACTGGAAAGCATTTTGCAAGCATTTGAACTGCAGTTCAGCCATTTCTTTTGCTGTCCTTTTGTAGTAGGCCTCAATGTTCAAACTCTTTCAATTCTTACCTATTTTATCACTTAACACCCTGCATAAATACTGCTGTTTACTAATTTTTTTTAAAATATTTTTATATGCATTCTGAATGGTAGCCAAACAGGAAGGATTTCACAACTTTGATAAAAATGCCTTTTTTGTTCTTGCATGTGAGTGTATGCCAATTTTTATAAATAACGCCCACCTACACAGATATTCACATTTACATAGACACATCACAGAACATTAGTAAAAAAAAAAAAAGAAAAAATATGAGCTCCTGTTTACGCATATCTATCTTTCAAACACCAAGATCCATTGCTTGTATACTGAATGTGTTTCCTTTGTCAATGGCAATGGCAAAAAGCACCATAACTCAAAAACAAATAGTTTACAAAATGTTAATCACTAAGCTATTACCAAGCTTCATCAACATGGAAAATGGTTATATGGACTTATAAACCTCCAAAGTGAATATTAAGTAAACAGCAGTGTAAAAGGAAATACAACACCCTGTATAGTCATTGCTAAATGATTTCAATAGATAAACATGAAGGATAGAGAGGGAACAAATAGATGGTGTACTTTTACTATATAAATGCTTGTAAATATCAGATCGGATTTATTTCTTTTGAACAATACTGTATACATTTTCTCATGTCTTAATTAGTAGAGTGTGACTATTAGTACTTGTAGTAATAGATAAAGCTGGAATCCAGGTCGACATAAAGGAGCACCATTTAATCCAATTGCATATTTATTGAAAATCATTACTTCTCTTTTTAAATGTTTAAAGTGTTATAAGTGTTTAAATTTATGTCAGCGCCTTGTATTCCTTTGCAGAGCAGGGCTTTGACTGGAAGAGTAAGAGACCCCACTTTGAGCCAAGGCTTCACTGCATTGCGCACGGCAGATAGTCTAATGCCGCAAACACATGATCGCACATTCCGACAACAAAATCCATGTTTTTTTTCCAACGGATGTTGGCTCAAACTTGTCTTGCATACACACGGTCACACAAATCTTGTTGGAAATTCCGAACGTCAACAATGCGGTGACATACAACACGTACAACGAGCTGAGAAAAATGAAGTTCAATAACCAATGCGGCTCTTCTGCTTGATTCCGACCATGCGTGGAACTTTGTGCGTCGGAATTGTGTACACACGATTGGAATTTACGACAACGGATTTTGTTGTCGGAAAATTTGAGATCCAGATTTCAAATTTTGTTTGTCGGAAATTCCGAAGGAAAATGTCTGATGGAGCCTACACACAGTCGGAATTTCCGACATCAAGCTCCGATCGAACATTTCCCGTCTGAAAATCCGACCGTGTGTATGCGGCATAACACTGTGATTTTTCCAATAAGTGTACATAAGGTTGAAATGACTTTACTGATACAGTGATACTCATTTATCAAGATGTTGGTATTAGGCAGACCTGGCTTCGGGCACTGGCAAGATAGTGAGTTGGTACCCTCTATGGTACCTTTTATAGAATAAATAAAAGTAAATGCTATATGCTATATAATGGACATGTGTATCATGGCAAATAATAATTTTGAGAATGCTGAGCCTTCCCATGATGTCAAATCTGGAATTAGATTGATGAACAAGCAGTCTTTACTGCAGTGGAAAAAATAAGGTTAGCAACCTGGATATGATGTCTGGCACGAGTGTCCGTATATTTTGCTGTTTGCCTGACATTTAGCTTATCATAACTGATAGATCCTAATGGCATAATTAGTAAAGTTGATTTACTAAAGGACTTAAAAATATATACTAAAATAAATTTTGAAAAGTCAACAATCACTACTCCCTTAGCAAATCTATCCCCTTGAATGGGTTTTGTGAGTGTTCAGAATTTGTTTATGAACTGGCATATATTTTCACAATCTTCCTCTCTATTGTATTCCTAATACAGGTCTACATTCCACTGTGAAGTAAGGCCTGGTGTACATTAAAATTAATATCAGCATTGTGGCTGTGATGTTTATTCTAGTGGCAACAAAAAACTCATTCGCCTAAGCTCAGGATTCCTGATCCTTATTGTTAAAAATAAAAATATTAGAAGGCCAGGACATTCAGATGCATAGGCCTGTCTAGTCTTCTGATGCACATTAGGCAAAGTAGCTCATCACCATTGAAGGCTCATGCAGTATTTGTTAACAAGACCCAAAATCAGAAAGCCTGTTATGACTTGTACCCAGATATTTCTTCTATCTGCATATATGTGGATTTTTCTTTCCACACAATTCAATGATATCTTTTTACACCCAATTCCATGCATTTCATTTTATTTTCCACCAAGGTTTTCTCATTCAAATATTTTTGTAATTCATTGTTTGTTTTTAGGCCAAGGACATGGCATTTTAACGTGAAAATTATCTTTTTTTTTTGGTTGAAGAGAATAATTCAGATTGGGTCTCTTGACTCTAGATCCCCTACCCCCTTCGCCCTTCACCCTTCGCCCTTCGCCCCTCCCCCTTCCCCCTTTGCCCTTTCTTCCACAACAAGTGTATAATTACTGATACTATATTGGTTAGGGAGAGCTTTGAATTTCCAGATCAGTTCACCTCTATGTTATTTACAGTAAGTGCTTATTTTTTTAACCTTCCTTGTTTACAGAGTTCTTGCCCTTTAGGAGCAAAGTATATGTAATAATTTCTAAAGCAAAACATATTTTTTACCTGATTTTTTTTTCATTTTACCCCTCAATCAAAAACATTTCTGCATGGTCTAATTGCTCAAGCTTACATAAAAAAAAAAAAAATTACAGACAGTTATGAAAAATTACAATATTTAAATTTATGTTCAACAAGTCTTAGGAGACTCAAAATGAATTCATGGACCAGGGAATATCTAATCGTGGTGGAATTAGATTTGTGTGTATGTACAGTATCAGTAAATTCAGGGGAGGTCATATTTACAACATTACCAGAGATTGATCATTTAGAAAAATAGGATCAAAATGAGTAATTACTAAACAAACATAAAAGTCCATTTAAGATGTCGACCGTACACTGAATTTTTCCAGAGTTGAGCAATATTAATCTTGACCAACGAATAAATCAAACGAATAAGAATAAATAGTGATAAATTCATGATGTAACTAATATTAAAAACGAGCAGGGTTAATTATGTTCCAAAGGTGCATATTAAACTCATAGAATAATAATCAATGAAACATCATAATTAACTTTGCCAATCAGCTTTGGTAATTGTGCATAACAGTTTATAAGGTGCACAACTGGCAAGTCAGTAATTTGTTCAACTTTAATAACATTTGTTGTTGCATGAAAATCAGTGTGTTTTTTTTTTATTTTTTATTGGCTCTAAAATATAATTCTGTCAAACACTGAGTGCTAAAATAACTTGTAGCTAACTAATTTATATTTATGTCACGTCTGGAGCTATGTAACATTATTAAACTACTTTATATTCCTGTGTTTGTTCTGGTCTTAAATCTGTACTCACATAAAGCGCCTAGCTCATTTCTCTGCCTAATAAAGACGGGCCAGCCTGCTCTGTACTGTACGATCCGTTCCAGAGCACACAATGAGCTATTGTATTCAATGGGAAAGTATGATTTCCTTTTTTAGGAAGACTCAGGTTACAGTAATAAAATCTGCATTATTAGTTTGACTAGAGCCACTCAAACACACTACAGAGTTCTGTCCTAGCACAAAGGACCAGAAGAAAGGGCATAAACAGCCCGAAAATGCAGCTATATACAATCACCTTTGATCTTTAAATGTAGTGAAAGTTAAATTTAACTCTTATAAAAGCACTAGTACTAAGTTAATAATTATCCTTCCTACATTCCTTTAAAGCTGTGTAATTGATTTGCCATTTACTTTATATAGAATGTATGCTGCATGAATGTAATTCGATTTATAAAGGAAAATAAACCCAGAACAAAATCAGCCCTGAATAAAATTGCATGTGGGCCTTTCTTACAACAGTATTTTATTGTGCCTAACTTTTGGGGGTTTATTTTACTATTATGTTTATTGTTTTAATGCGTAAACGTGTGAAATAGTCTTGCATACAAATGTATGGAAACACAACCTTAATTTAATAATGTATATCCTTCCATAAATCGCGACAACAATGTGTGATCCGTTCTGTTTTCTATAAGCCAAGATATATGAATATAAATAGCTCTGTTAGCTAGAGCGTTTCTATAAGACTCCACTGCATTCGGCTATTCTTGGGAGCTGTTAATTCTTAGAAATATTCTCAGTGCAAGATACTAACAGTTTTATGGATCACAGAGCAGCTTCTAAAATGTAAAAATGAAGCACTGTTTGCATCTGAACACCTAACATAACTTACTGTTTATGGAGATGGCTTGCATCGAACAGTCGTACACAGCCTTTTTTTCTTACATTGAAACCTCTAGGCACACAACTTTTGGAAACTAAGCAACACCCCCTGTGCTAGGATCACCTCTTTTAAATATAACTTTTTTTAATAGTCCTAACCTGGCTTAGAATAATTTGAAAATGAGCAAATAAGCTTATAATTTTTTTTTTGTGCTAATTGGAAAAAATGCTGATACAAGAACAAACTGCCACCTATAGACACCAACCTACCATTCCTACTGTTAAATCTAGCCCTGGTCAGACATATGGAAATGTTTAAAAAAAAAGGTGTGAAGGCAGGGAAGGGACATGAAACTAATTATTCCTAGTTCCCAGTTCAGTTAATTTGCATATTAGCAGGCCTTTCAGCTTCTCAAACAATGGGAAATAATCATTACAAGACTATGTTTTGAGATCTGAAGAACTGTACCAGTAGAGGCTACACCAAGGTCTTTGCTTGGCTACCACAAAGAGGAGAACCACCAGCACAACATCCCATTATCATAAGTTATACAAAACCAAGGGAGCGGGACTTTAAATTTTATTGAAACAATATACATAACAACATATAAAAACAGAAGGCAATTTCTCCACCAGATTGCACCAGATGAAACTAATACTGTAGTCTGGTTGATGAAAAGGTCTATCGGCCTTAGATGTTTTTATGTATATTGTTTCAATAAAATTGTTATAACTTTTACAAAACATGTTAGATTTTTTGGCACCTTTAACTACTTCAGGCCCAAAAGGATTTACCCCTTTAATGACCAGGCCATTTTTTGGGATAGGGCACTGCGTTACTTTAACCGACAATTCCGCGGACGTGTGACGATGTACCCAAATTAAATTTATGTCCTTTTTTCCCACAAATAGAACTTTCTTTTGATGGTATTTGATTACCTCTGCGTTTTTTTGTTTTTTTTTGCACTATAAACAAAAATAGAGCGACAATTTTGAAAAAAAAACAATATTTTTTACTTTTTGCTATAATACATATCCAATAAAAAAAGTAAAAAAAACATTTTTTTCATTAGTTTAGGCCATATGTATTCTTCTTCATATTTTTGGTAATAAGCATATATTGATTGGTTTGCGCAAAAGTTATAGCGTCTACAAAATAGGGGAAAGATTTAGGGACTTTTTATTTTTATTTATTGTTTTTACTAGTGATGGTGGGGATCAATGATTTTAAGCAGGACTGCGACATTGCGGCAGACAAATCTGACCTTAAGTGACACTTTTTGGTGACCAGTGACACCAATACAGTGATCAGTGCTATAAAAATGCACTGATCACTGTATAAATGGCACTGGCAGGGAAGGGGTTAACACTAGGGGTGATCAAAGGGTTAAATGTTCCCTAGGGAGGTGCTTTCTAACTGTCAGGGGGACAGACTGACTGGGAGTAGAGAGAGATCGCTGTTCCTGATCACTAGGAACAGCTGATCTCTCTCTCCTCCCTTGTCAGAACGGGGATCTGCCTTGTTTACATAGGCAGATCCCCATTCTGCCTCTGTGAGGAGCGATTACCGATGGCACACGCATGGGCTCCCACGCCACCCGCGGCGTGCACATACCCCTGGTATCTATAACACAAAACAACATACAGGTACGTTGTTTCACACAATAGAGCCGCCCTGCCACAGTATATGTGTGGTGGGCAGTCTTTAAGTGGTAAAGTCCTGCTCCCTTAGTTTTGTATAACTTGGAAAAAGTAATCCTCCCAGTGTCGACCTATCCATAGGGGGCGCACGGGCGCTGCCCCCCCCATACATGTGTCCAACCCCTAATCTACATTCAGGGCACCAGACACATGGATTTCAATAGGATTTTTTTTTAAGCACATGTTTAGAGCCTGAGACTTTAATTGGCTTAAAAAAAGGATGGGCTCGGAGCGCAGAACACTGCGCCCTAAGCCCGCCCAGATAGCGAATTAATATTCGCTGTTGTCTTCCTGATTCTCCTCCCGGCCAATCGGGAAGCAGCTCCTGAGTCCTGATTGGCCAGGGAGTCTTAGAATTCCCGGCCAATGAGGTCTCAGAGTCAGGACCCACTTTCTGTTCGGCCAGGAAGAGAAGCTGAGTCTGTTCGGCTAGGAGGATAAGCCCTGGCTCTTCCCTAGCTGGAGCAAGGAGCAGCAGCCCTACCCCTCCCAATCTCATAAGGTAAGGCCGCCTTTCCGTTTGTCACCCGCGGGGCGGGGGTTGTGGCGGCGGTGCGCGTGAGGGGGTGGTGCGAGTGTGGGGGGGGTTTGTTTGCCGCCCCCCCAAAATATTGCACACCAGCCCCCACTGAATCCTCCACAATGTGTTAGGCCTTCATATAGCCACCACCACCAACACCAGTCAACAGCCACTCAACACAATGCACTTTTTTCAAACAATAGATTTCTTTATCTACCCATGCCATGACTACAAAACCTGCGAGTAACACAGAAATGTTATTTTTTTTAACTTTAAGTACACATTGACGATAGTTCTGCAACCGGAAGTCTTCAAATGCCAACAGTATGTAACCTAAACTATACACATGATGCCAATATTTTTCCTAAATTCCTGACTAAAGCTGTGCTTCAGTTGATGCAGTATAACAATAGCAATAAAATGATGTGACATGTTTATGATTTTCAGTAGTCAGCCTATTATTTGGTGACAATATTAGTTTAATTTAAACTGGAAAGGTAAAATTACTTACTGTGGGTATTTGTATAAAGTATGTGTGCACAACTTTGGATTTGACAGTGTGCCAGTCTTGGCTCTCAAGTTCTACGATATTCTAGTAACAAGCAAATGTGACTGAAAAAAACCTTGTTTTTTTATGTATTTCAGCATTTGTTTATTTTATTATTGAGCACACAAGGGTTCATTTACTAAAGGACTAGAGGTTGATCACTTTGCAAGGCGAATGCTCACTTAGTTTAGCGAATAAGTTGAAGCTGTGTTCACTTGAAATGTCCAATTATGTGCAAGGAAACAAAAAAAAAAGGATATTTGCTTAAACATGATTGGATAATTAAAAGTAATACAGCTTCAGCTTTTTCACTAGGCTCAATAAACATTTGCTTAGCAAACTGGATTCTCTATATTCCAACAGTAAATAAAAAACACAAAATTTAAGGAAAAATAATCAGTGTTAAAACATTTATTGTTATATCTTTTTTGGAGAGCAATTCACATTTAGTCCAAATTACTCCAGGAAACCATAAAAAGACAAATTAACGTGGATATAATTTCCCTAATATGCAAGGTCCACTTATGTGACTTCCCCCACCCCCACTACCAAACCACTGCAGTATGGAAATAATAAAAAAACCCTTTGGGAGAAAATAATAAAAAAGACTTACCTTACCCTCAGGCATTCGGAGGGCCAGATTAGATGAGGTGAGGAAAGTTTAGGATCCCAAATCCTATGAGAACACGTCTTGTACAGTGCAATACTGTCCTTTTGTGGGAATTGAGATCTTGAGCTTTCCCAAGATCTAGTGACATCAGTGGCAGCCCCAACCCAGGAGTAGGGTGAGTATTTTTACTGCCCTTTCGATGCTTTTTTTTTTTTTTCTTTACATAATGCAGTGTTTTGTCAACAGGTGTAGAGGCAGTCACATAGTTACATAGTAAGCCGTAAAAAGACAAAAGTCCATCCAGTTCAACCAATGGAAAAAATTTGATAAATGCAAAAAAAAGAATAAGATTGCAGGCCTTGTATTTTAGTGCAAGCTCCGCATTAAATTCATTTTCAGATGCAACTAGCAGATATCAATTTACCATTTTATAAGCCCCCATATTTTCTTCACAGCAAGACTGGAAGAGTAAGGGCCAGTAGGAAAAGGCAGTCTGATTATGTTGTAGCACACAGTACTGTCAGTCTAACGCAGAAAACATACAGACTAGTGGAAGAAGCAGAGTACAGTATGCAAACCAATAGCTTGTTTGTGTGTTGCTGCTTCTTACCTGTTCAGTCAGCAGGACGGGATGTGTCCTGAAACAAACTGTCCTGCAATGGCGGGTATTAAACTGTCCAAAAAAGGGTTTAAAACTCCTGTGTTGCGGCGCTTCCAAATCGCTTTTCAGGCACTTTGGAAGCGCTGCCCATTCATTGCAATAGACAGGGGCATTTTGGGAGCATTCCAAAACGCAACGCAAAACGTCCCGCAAGCGCACCGCTCGGGTGTAAGCACACATTGCAATGAATGGGAGGCAGTTTTCAGGCGCTTTACAGGCGCTATTTCTAGCACTAAAACGCCTGAAAACTGTCTGTGTGAAAATAGTCTTAAGGTAAAAAAAATTCCACCGCTCCCAGCCCCTAAATACTTACCTAAGTCCTCTCTCGATCCAGCGCTGTGCCTGTCTGGTCTTTCTCCTTGCTCTCACAGGACAGGCTGAGAGCAGCGGAAGCTATTGGCTTGTGCTCCTGCAAGTCAAATCAAGTAAGAAGGGAGCAGGGGTGTGGCCGTGCCACGCTGTGTGTCTGTGAACACACAAAGCCCATCTCAGGAGCATGCCCGCACCTGTGTTCCCATACATGCTGCTTGCTATGGGGGCTCACTCAGGAAAGGAGGGGCAGACAGTGCCAGCCGTGGACTCCAGCAAAAGGGGTAGGAGGCCACTCTTTGCAATATCCTTGTTTATAGCAGTTAAGTATAACTTATTTTTTATTTTAGGGAAAAAAAACACATGAAATACAAGAGGTACAATATAAGATTTACTAACCCATACAGTCTTGCATTATACAGGTTTTATAAGGTATTTTTTGAATTAAAAAAAAGAGAAGAAATATTTTACCATTGCGTTCAAACTAAATAATTGAAGATCTCTCACTAATGTGGCTGAAGCAGCATCATTATATACTAGAGTATATCAGTATAACAAGAAAACGAACAATAGCCCAAGGGACTTTGCACTTCTCCTAGTAGTGCCCTATGTACTGTGTACTTGTACACTCTTTGGATTTGCTATATCAGTATAACTATTATTTTAGCGAAATAAAAAGTACATGAAATGAACTAAGTGTGATATTCAGTTATAGACCAGAACGTGGCCAGGTGTAAAGGACAGCACAATAGTAAAACATACACATACATAGATAACACTTGTGTACTAAGCTTGTCTATTCTTTCTATTCATTTATCTGTTCCCTTTAGCAAGCATGTTATTGTTGACATTTACCCTAAGCATCCACATTGAATGTGGGAGAACCCACAACAATGAACTGCTTATTCTTTTTTTCAAACAGACCCTTTTGTGTTCTTTTTCCCATTATATGTTGTACGTTGTCTTTTAGTGAATTTTAACTTAAGTTATGATTACACAAAGGGCCCGATTTACTTAAGCTGAGCTTACGCTGCCAGCAAGCATGAGGGCTGTTTACTATACTTTTCAGGCAAAATGATGCATTCGCAATCAGATGGGCAATTTCATCAGTGCCCAATGAATAGAGCTTACTATACAAAAAGTAACTAATAATTCAGTGAAGAAATTTATTCTGAGCAATTTCCACAAGAGCTTTACTAATGCAAAAAAAAAATAGAATATTGTACAATTTAAAGTAAAAAAAAAAAAAGTTCTATAAATTAAAAATGCAACCTTCAATGTTGTCTTATTAATATTATTATACAGGATTTATATAGAACAAACAAACATTAAACAGTTTGCACAGCGCTTTACAATATAATGGGAGACAATAAAGCAACAGTACAATTCAATACAAGAGGGTTAGGAGGGCCCCATTAAACAACCAATATATACAGTATTTCAAAAAGCATGTGAAAAAGAATAATAGCATGAACAACACACCTATTACTACTATAATACATGTAATATCTTTCTTTACTTAAAAATGAACCTATCAACCATTTTACATTTGTGTCCTTTGTCCTGTGTCCTACCTTACAACAGGTACCGCAAGACTCATGCTATTATTTTTGTTGTTGTTGCAGGGAAGCCTCATCTAAAACTAGCTTTACTGTTTCACTAGGGCCTGACCTTGGATCTTGGTCTTGCCAACTGGCATTTCCCAGCCAAAAGAAAGTGTTCTACTGGCCACTGTCATTAGTTTGTGGAATGGCAGTTGGTAAGTCTTAACTCAGAAGTCAAGGATGTCAGTCTCCTTTAAACAAAGTGACACAGAAAAGAGGGTTTACTGTCTAGTAAAGTTAATTTTGGTTATAAAGTAGGACTTTTACTTTTAAAGTTTAAAATTGTTAACAAGTTTGCTTTAATTGATTTGAAAATTACCTACCTGCTCTATTGATTTCAAAGGAACAAGGATTATCAAACTGCTCATGCACATTTTCACCGGTCTGCCACAATTTACCTGTCAACCATGGTTATTGATCAAATCTCAAGAACACACACCCTGTCCGGAGAATGTATTGACTGCAAAGTGGGACAAAACTCAAAATTAGCTGTCATGTCTCTGTGCATATCTTCCGGCGCTTGTGTGTTTGCAACATGTGCTCCATTTAATATATATTATTTTCTCTAACTAAAGAAAATATAGTTATGTATTGGATAATTAAATTAAATCGATTGCTACCTGGTTGCAAAGGTATATTTACTAGTGGCATAAGAGAGTTCCCAACTTTCATACAAGTACAATCATTAATAAATCAAATTTCGGGTTTTGATAAAATAATACATTTTCGTTAGAAATATATTCAGTATTTATCCTTAGAGCAGAATAATGCAGGTACATTTAATTTAAGTATGAGTAGCTAATGTTTAATTCTTTTTATTGTCATTGTAATAGGTACAATCATGTATAAAAGTTTTGCAACATTTATCATCATTAAAAATATTGTAAAAATGATGTATTCAATTATAAAACTCTTGCTTGCCAACTCTTATGCGGCAAGGGATGACCACCAACAAACAGGCAGTTATTACCATGAAGATTTGTGTGCACATGGTCCAGTTACATAAATGAATTTTAGACACATGAGTGTACATTGTATTTGATTGCGGTAAATCAGGGTAAAGCATGCCTGCTGCATAAGTTGAGACTGATAACCAAGCAAAGCCTAAGACCTTAGTAAATCAGGCCCTTGGAGCAGGTAGCGATCTTCATTCTAGTTATAGAGATGTCATGTTAGTGCAGAGTCTTTGAGCGTTGCAGGGACAGATGGATTAAACATGGAATGAGGAGGTCCAGTTGTTGATCTGTCTCTGATACACAGCTTGATAGGATCATCCAGAAAGTACAGCAGCTTGGAAACATAACTGAGTACATGGCTCAGATCAGCACCATGTTCTATTAAAAGAAGCACGTAGCAGACTTAAAACATGTTTGGCAATACTTTCTTGGCAAATAACTTTTTCCCCTGGCTGCTGCTACAGATCTGTGTTATCACAGTATAATCATCATTCTTAATATTATTTTTATATTGTTAATATTGCACAAAAAATTATGTTTCTTTTTAAACAAGCAACGCATTGCTCTATTTATGTATGCAGCATATTATTTTTATCTGCTTATAGAGAAAACATTGTCTATGGATGTTTTCAGTTGATGCTACCATAGACATCTGATACCGATCCATACTTTGAAGGTTTATTTTGTTGGTTTCTTGTGAAGAGTCAGATTCTAAAAAGATCTTTTTTTTTTCCTAAATGAAAAGCATAACTGCATTCAGGATGTGAACCACGGCACAGGGTTTATTAGCAAAAAATTTGGAAAATGAGGATTGGAACAGAAATTTCCAACCTGATATAGCGCAAAGTTGTCTGCTCTATGTGTTTGCAGCCTATATACCATTTTATGGCTGCACAAGTGAGAAACACTCTTAATGCATGCATAGTGCATTCTTTTAGGAGTTTCCTGCATTCCTTGTGAATGACTAAATATAATATCATGGTCAAATTAAAAAAAAACAGTCCTATATTAAAATCATCTTACAATGCCATGTCTTGATAGCAAGCTCTTTAAACATGCATGCCCATTGACCAGAATGAATGTGATCCTGTAAGATAATTACATCTTGAAAAGAGGGTAAGTCGGATATTTGAATTGGAGTCAGATATTCCATGCATTTCAGGTTTTGGGTTTACTATACAACATGCACAAGTTTTGTTAACTGATCATTGCAGCATAATTCAGTTGAAGTACAATATGGCTTGATCCAAAATGATTTCAGAAGAGTTGTTGCAACTCTTGAGAAGGGTTACAAAAGGATGTAGCCTTAAAGATATTAAAGAAATTTAAAAAAAATCAACTATGCGGAAGCAGGGTCCCATCAAAGAGGGACATATAATCTTCAAGGAGGATAAAACCCAAAATCTGCAGATGTCATTTAATAATATCTGTGTTCACAACACATCATAAGAAAAAAAAAATAACCAATTTGCAAGATACTAGTTGTTTCTAAAAAATCTATTTCATGTAGATTGCCACACAGGAAAACCTTTGTTGTCCATGGAAACAAGAAACAATATTGCTGTATATAGTTTGCTAAACAAATACCTCAATATTCTACAGTACTACTTGTACAATGCTCTGATGAGAGATGAGACTAGAGCTGATTTCTGTACAAAAGAAGAAAACAAGGTACTTCGTACCAATAAAACAGTTTTATTTGAACTGTGAAATGTGTAGGAAGGAGTATAATGGTGTGATGCTGCATGAGGGACTGGAGAGCTTAAAATCATAAGAGCCCAATGCATTCCCAGTTGTATCCAGAAATTGCAACAGAAGGCATTCTCTCTGTGATCTAAAACTAAATAAAATTTTTCTCATGAACAACAACCAAAAACACAGGAACGACTACAATGTGATAGAATGGACTAGAATCTGAACCTAAATACTATTGAAAAGCTGTGACGTGAAAATCCAAAGCAGGCTACAAATTATATATGACCTGATAAAGTTTTGATTATGAATATAGCTAATACAGTCCGGTTTTAAAGTGTAGCCATCATCCTAAATTAGTACAGTGGATACCCTCTATCATAAGGGGACTAAAAGGGCTACTGGACGATACATATAACCTATTCAAATTACAATTAAAAAAATTACTTTACTGTACAAAAAACAAGCACGGCTAAAGTCAGGGGTATACAACCCCGTCACGTGAAGCCTCTTTTGCTGGCACTCGACTCCCTCCCCATCAGCGGAGCAGTGCAGGGAAGTGTCAGTGAGACACTAATGCATTCCAATTTCAGAATTCCCCACACCGCACCTGCACTTAGGGGGAGGCACTGTGCACCCACACATTGTAAAAGATGGGAAACATTGTTTGGTTCTCTAACTTTGCTGTAGCTGTGATTGTCAGCTTTTGTGATGGGGAAGAGATTGGGTGCAGTTCTGCTAGGGTGGGGGGGGGGGGATGTCCCTGTTTCCAGGAGGAGGAGGACTGTCATTAGCCACTACTAAAGCTAATCACAGTGCTGCTAGCCCTGCCCACCATCTGGAGGAAGATGACTCGCTTGGTTGCTGCTACCAATCTCAGAAAGAAGGGATTTTACTGTAATTGAGAAAACCACAACTAGGTGACAGTTTGTGGAATTACTGTCAAGCTTCTGGGAACTTTGTTGAAATTATTCCTGAACCTTTGCGTCACTTACTACTGAACCCCAGCACTCTGTGTCCCTTTAAGCCAGAGCCAGTATTCAGCGTAATGAAAATCACACCCAACAGCAGAGCGCCACACTTTTTCTCAGCTGCGGGGGCCCAACTTATGATACTGCACACAGGCCCACTGCTTTCAGAAAATGCCCCTGACCTGAGCTCATCATTGCGCATCCATTCCAGATGCTTGTATGTGACATCACATACAAGCACGTGAGCTGGATGCATGAGGTGGATCAGTAGGATGAGTGTGCCAGGACAGGTCAGGACTGCATATCATAGATGAGAATGGGAGAACAGCGGTGGGGAAAATGAGCAAGAGGGGTACAGAGGTGGAACAGAAGAGCAGGAGGGTACAGCGGTGGGGCAGATGTGCAGGATCAGCAGTGGGGACAGAAGAGCAGGGGGTTCAGTGTTGGGGCAGAAAAGCAGGGGGTAGAGCAGTGGGGCAGATGTGAAAGGAGGTGTATTGGTGGGGCAGATGAGCAGGGGTTTACAGTAGTGGGGCAGGAGAGCAGGGGGAACAGAGGTGGGGCAGGAGAACAGGGGGGACAGAGGTGGGGCAGGAGAGCAGGGGGAACAGAGGTGGGGCAGGAGAACAGGGGGTCACAGTGGTGCGGCAGATGAGCAGATGGGTTCAGTGTTAGGACAGATGAGATGGTGATTCAGTAGTGAGACAGAAGAGCATGGGGATACGGCAGTGGAGCAGATGTGCAGGGAGGTACAGTGGTGGGGCAGATGAGAAAAGGGGGTACATTGATGGGGCAGATGAGCAGGGGGGCTACAGTGGTGGGACAGAAGAGCAAGGGGGTACTGTGGTGGGGCAAATGTGCAGGAGGTACAGTGGTGGGAGGGATGAGAAGGGTGTTCAGCGGTGGGACAGAAAAGCAGGGGGTACAGTGATGGGACCGTTGAGCACTGGGGGGGGTTCAGTGTTGGGCCAGATAAGAAGGGTTACAGTGGTGGGAAAGATGAGCAGGGGGTTACAGCAGGGGGGGGGCAGATGTGCAGAGGGGTGTAGAGGAGAAAGGAGGTACATCGGTGGAATCCATGAGCAGGGGGTTACAGTGGTGGGGCAGAAGAGAAGGGGGGACAGTGGTGGGACAGATATGCAGGAGGTACAGTGGTGGGGCAGATGAGAAAGGGGGTTACACTGGTGGGGCAGAGGAGCAGATAAGTTCAGTATTAAGACAGGTGAGAAGATGGTTCAGCGGTGAGACAGAAGAGCATGGAGGTACAGCAGCGGAGCAGATGTGCAGGGAGGTACAGTGGTGGGGCAGAGGAGAAAGGGGGAACATTGGTGGGGCAGATGAGCAGGGGGTTACAGTGGTGGTACAGAAGAGCAGGGTTGTACAGTGGTGGGACAGAAGAGCAGAGTGGTACAGTGGTGGGGCAGATGAGAAAGGGGGAACATTGGTGGGGCAGATGAGCAGGGGGTTACAGTTGTGGTACAGAAGAGCAGGGTTGTACAGTGGTGGGACAGAAGAGCAGAGTGGTACAGTGGTGGGGACAGATGAGCGGAGGGTTACAGTGGTGGGGCAGATGAGCAGGGGGTTACAGTGGTGGGGCAAATGTGCAGAGGGTTACAGTGGTGGGGCAAATGTACAGGGGTTACAGTGGTGGGGCAGTTGAGAAAGGGGGTACATTGGTGGGGCAGATGAGCAGGTTGGTACAGTGGTGGGGCAGATGTGCCGGGGGTTACAGTGGTGGGGCAGATGTGCAGGGGGTTACAGTGGTGGGGCAGATGTGCCGGGGGTTACAGTGGTGGGGCAGATGTGCAGGGGGTTACAGTGGTGGGGCGGATGTGCAGGGGGTTACAGTGGTGGGGCAGATGAGCAGGGGGGTACAGTGGTGAAACAGATTTGCAGGGGGGACAGTGATCTGAGGTGTGAAGGTGCAGGAATTGGGGCTGATCTGAGGTGTGAGAGTGCAGGATGGTAATTTCTCACTACTAAAGTAGTTTTCAGCATTTACGTTATAAAAGTGTGAAGTATGAAGTGATATTTTTTTTGTTATAAAATTGGCATGCTCAATTTCTTTGAAAACATTTTTCGACACACTGTGCTCAAAAGGTTGCCTACCCTGGTATAGCAGTTTGCACATATAGTAAATTCCAATATTGTATATCTGTG
The DNA here is from genome assembly GCF_042186555.1 of Aquarana catesbeiana. Classification (NCBI taxonomy): domain Eukaryota; kingdom Metazoa; phylum Chordata; class Amphibia; order Anura; family Ranidae; genus Aquarana; species Aquarana catesbeiana. Next base: position 420,420,674 of record NC_133324.1, on the reverse strand, counting down.
ATGGATTATACAGTAGCACAAAGGCAACTGACGTGCTTTGAAGCCACCTTCTTCTTCAGAGGTGCCCCAAGCAGGTGTATGTAATAAACTATGAATAGAATATGCAATAAACAGCAAGACATGTGCCATGATGCAGAATCAAAAAAATCAAATGTATAACACAGATGGTAGTGTTATAAATCACTGTTAATACTGACCTATACGTGCAGAAAGGATATGGTATTATTTATTATCCAGTAGCCCTTATAGTCCCCTTATGATAGTTAAAGGGTATCTACTGATTATAGGAATGGGCCATTCTACCAATTACCTAATGCCTAGAACAGATCAGCAGAGAATAGATTTACAGGTGTTTGTACAGTTGAATAAAGGACTCCCATTAGACCCCCTGTAAAATGCCATATAATGCCAAAATACAATGCAAAAGGTGAAATACAAACACAATGAAACCAAAAGTGTACAATATGACAAACTGCAATAGACTGACTAATGCTAGCATCAACAATATCTTGTTGCAAACATTTGGGACATTGGGGGTGCACACACACACCCACTGACAGTTTTAAAGGAGCCCGGGATGCTTGTTAAGGCTTGGTTCACATCTACATGTGTGGGCAAGTGTGGATGTGTTTCTGCACATGTTTTGCACTTTCTGCGCATTGCGTGTAGGACAGCAAGATGCGTGGGAGTGTCATTAACAGTAAATGGCACCACTGCACATCTGCTAAAGGGCAGCATGTTTCTGTGCATGTCAAGAGCGCACGCAATTTTTCGTGTGTTCCCAACACTCATATATCTGAACCTAGCCTTTTAGTCCAGTGTGAGTGCAGAACAGTGGGGGAGTGGGGATGGGGGATGATCAAATGCAGACTTGGTTTAATTCAAATAGTTCCAGTGTGAGTACACCCTAATGATACACAACAAATTAAATAGGTGGTCTGGTGCCACCACTGACACACCTCAATCCCCATAAACATATACAACACAACATAATTAGCCCTGGGACTTTAAATGAGGTGAACACTCGTGGCCACAACTCGTACAACCAGTAAAGGCCACGAGTGTTCACCTCATTTAAAGTCCCAGGGCTAATTATGTTTTGTTGTAATGATACACAACTTTCAATAGTTCCAGCCTTACGGTGTATTTATATGTTTTTTGTATATGGTATGCATTTTTAATAATGACAGACAATAATAATAAATCGATTTTATAAGATTGAAAGCTGTGTACTGTTAAAATCGCACTCTTTAGGATTGCAAAACACTAAGATCTGAAAAATCAAAAAACAGTAAAGGAAAAAATGTTTAAAAAGCAAAAAATAAAAAAAAGTTAATCTAATGTGTACAACCACTATTGCCACTATTGTATGAATGTCGTGTCGCCTCCTTGTTGGTAGTGACATGGATACCTGTTTGCTGCAGTATAATGATATGATCATTTGGATTCTTTACATATGGAGGCGATTGTTTGACAATAGCATATTTAATGCCAGCATACCTGTGCATGGTGAGCTATACAAGACATATTACAGTCCCTACCTATATTTTTCAATCTGAGTTCCCTTCACTATATTTCAGTATAATGCAGTAAGTAAAAATATGTTAAAAAGGGCTTTTATACTCATTATCAGGTAAAATCACAGTTTAAAATCATAAACCCAGTATAACACAATTCCTCAAAGTAATCCCTATTAACATGATCAGAAGATACCAAGCAAAACTATTATTATCTCCTTCATTAAGATAATTAAAAAAAAGTAAAATATTATCACAAATAATCAGCATTTTAACATGCAAAAGCATATTAGCAGTTATTATATTATTTCATTTGCATGATATGCTTGTGGGAATATTTTGAAAAATCTGATATATTCATTGACTTCAGAATTGTTTGGTTTTGGATATAGGAATAGAGCTAAAGGGACACACACACACACACACACACACACACACACACAAGTTAAAAGCCTCTGTTATCTATTTTCACAATTAGACATCAGGTACTTTCAGCACAATTAGCATTTTCTGTGGGAGGGGGGGTACTGCAATGCATTTCTTCACTTATCACATACTCCAGCATGCAAATAAGCAATGGGAATCCCATCTGAATAATGTACATGGCATCAGGTGGGGCATATTTTCACTAATCCGTTGCTTGAGGGGACATTGTCCAAGCCACATGGCTAGATCGTAGAGGCTCCCCCTCCCCAACATCCCTCCTTCTGCTCAGTATGTCATATCACAATAGAGCATTAGCATTTCAAATCTTTTATTCTTCTGTCACAATTCGAGGTGACCGCCAGAATACTAATGATGCACCTGTGCGTCCTGCACCTGAAACCACCACTACCGAGTTACACAGGAACAACACTGTATCATATAATAAGTCCTCAAAGAATGTGAAATCTAGCACACCGTAAACCTTCAGCATTGTGTCAATGACCACATTACTGAAGTTGGACAATGCTAACACATCGACGTGCATTTGTAAAAGAGAAATCAAGAAGCCTTCATCAATTTTCCGAGGGGTTAGCCTTTTCTTTATAACATACGAAAACCCATGCTTAAGTAGATTAAAAGATATTGACAGATACTTAGAGGCTGATTAAATGGAAGAATTGTTCACAGAATAAATAGTGTGAAGATTCACTTCAATTATCCAATCATGTAAAAAGAAAATCCCTATTTACTTAGGTCATCTGCACATGATTGGATAATTGTAGTGAATGTTCACACAATTTATTTTTTTGAAAATTCTCAACTCCTTTAATAAATGAGCCTTACACTGTCTGACATTGATGAACGCATCAAGCTTGATTTACTAAAGTCTGAAGTTAGGGAAAGTGAATATGTGTGCATGTAAAATATATAATTATGTGAAAAGGAGGTCCTATTTGTTTAAATTCCCTAAATTGATTGCATGAATAAATATTTAAAGTAGACACAGGTTTACTCGAAGCAACTCTGTCACCAGACCATTTGTTTGAACAACAACCTCCTCAAAAGAGTATGTTCATTCTATATATTTTATGCATATTATTTACCCATAAAAACCTGTCTTGTGTAGACATCTAAAAGTGCTAAGACTACTGCTGGATGCTGCCATCTTGGTGGTGATGTCAGTAACTCCAGCATCTATAAAAAAAAGGTCATGTAAGGCAGTGGTTCTCAACCTCAGTCCTCAAGTACCCCCAACAGGCCATGTTTTGGGAATTTCTCTTAGATAAAATAGCTGTCCAAAATACCAAGCCATTGACTCATTGACTGATTTAAAGATAATGGACAACCTGCAAACATGGCCTGTTGGGGGTACTTGTGGATTGAGGTTGAGAATCACTGATGTAGGGGTGTAAAGGGAAGGGTGGAGGAACTATGCCAACACAGACAGTAATTAGACACCCCCAGAAGAAGAAAAGACTATAATTTGCATGGAGGGAGGGGTCTGTGTTTGGCAATGACTCTTCCCGAAGTACTTATGTTTGCTAGCAAGTTCAGAAACACTTTGCAAGTAAATAAAACATCATGGAAAAGGAAACATAAGAAAAAAAGGAAAAACACAGCAAGTAAGCTGGGCCAGATCTAGTAGTGGGGGTGTAGTCAAAAATGTCAGGGGGGCTAAGGAATGGAGGTCAGCAGTGCAGTGTACAGAGTGTCAGCAGGGCAGAGGATAGGGTTAGCAGTTTGCAGGACAGTGTACAGAGGTTATTAATTTGTAGGGCAGTGTACAGGGTTCAGCAGGGCAGTGTACATGGGGCAGGAGGGTGGAGGACTGGGGTAAGCAGGGCAGTGTACAGGATTCAACTAACCCAGGACAGGGGTCAACAGAGTGGAGGACAAGGGTCAGCAGTGTGGAGGACAGGGGTCTTTGCTGGTAGGGAAGAGGACTGGGGTGATTGCTGGCAGGGCAGAGGACAAGGGTCATTGCTGGCAGGGCAGAGGACAGACGTCACTGCTGGTAGGACAGAGGACAGGTCCACTGCTGACAGAGCAGTGGGCAGAACTTTTCCCATCCCTGCACTGCACACAGTTTGGACGCAGGCAGCAGAGCTCCTCCTCCACACACTACACATAACTGAGATCACATTCCCTTACACACAGCCACAATCTGCTCAGTGTGTACCTTGCTGCTGCAGCTGTGCCAGGGAGACCAGGGAATTCCACAGGTCAGAATTGCAACATGGCAGCCAGCTACACACTATGCAGATTGTGGCTATGTGTAAGGGAATGCGATCTCAGTTATATGTAGTGTGTGTCACAGGTGTTACAAAGTTACCATACCTGTAAAGAAAAGGATGACTACTTACCCCTTAAGCTGTTTACACCACTGCACTCCAGCATTATGAAATAAAGATTTTGTTGAAGATTCTCCAGCATCCGGAACACTTCTACATGTGCTAGGTACCTGGTTCCCTAATGCAGTAAGTGTTTCCATCTGCCTTTTCCTATATTATTCGACATAGCCTTAACCACTTACCGACCAGCCACCGTCATTGTACTGCGGCAGTTCATGCAATAGATACAGTGGGTGCGCGCACGTGCAGGAGGGCGCGTGCACGTGTCCACGGCACTGGAGCCGATGCGCATGACTGGCGGCCGTGATGTCTGCCGGAGACCCGCAATCGACCCACAGTGAGCCAGAATGGGGATCTGTCAATGTAAAGAAACAGATCCACATTCTGACAGGGGAGTACAGAGAGATTGTCTGCTCCTAGTGAGCAGGAACCGCGATCTCTCTCCTCTTCCAGTCAGTACACTCCCCTCACAGTTAGAAACACCTCCCAGGGAACACATTTCACCCCTTGATCACCACTACTGTTAACCCCTTCCCTATCAGTGTCATTTATACAGTAATCAGTGCATTCTTATAGCACTGATCGCTGTATAAATGTCACTGGTCCCAAAAAATTGTGTTAAAAGTTTCCAATCTGTCTGCCGCAATGTCGCAGTCCTGCTAAAAATCGATGATCACCGGCACTACTAGTAAAAAAATAAAAAAATAAAAATGCCATAAATCTATGCCCTATTTTTTAGATGCTATAACTTTTGCGCAAACAATCTATATACCCTTATAGAGATTTTATTTACCAAAAAAATGTAGAAGAATACATACTGACCTGAACTGAGGAAGACATTTTTTTTATATATATTTTTTTGGGACATTTATTTTAGCAAGAAGTAAAAAATATTGCTTTTTTTTCAAAATTGTCACTCTTTTTTTGTTTATAGTGCAAAAAATAAAAAACTGCAGAGGTGATCAAATACCACCAAAAGAAAGCGCTATTTGTGGGAAAAAAAGGACATAAATTTTGATTGGGTACAATGTGGCACAAGTGCGCAATTGTCAGTTAAAGCGATGCAGTGCCGTATCGCAAAAAATGGTCTGGTTATTAAGGGGGGAAATCCTATCGGTCCTTAAGTGGACCTTAAGAGACCCTGTCACCAGGCCATTAATTCCATCAAAAATCTTCCCATAAGATGATATGTGAATTTAATGTAATTTATGCATGTTGTTTACTTGTAAAAGACTCCCTTGTGTAGACATCCTAAAACCCTGAGACTACTGCTGGATACCACCATATTGAATGTGATGTCAGCAGGCCTAGCAGGCTTAGAGCTGTCACAAAGTGAATCCCCTTCACTCTTTCTCCTGCAGCTACATAAAAAGGCTGGCACGGAAAGCAATTAGACACTACCAAAAGAGGAGAGGACTATGTCATGCAAGGAGGGTGGGAGTTGTGCCAGGAAGTTGACTGTTCTAGAGTAGTTACATTTATTTAGTATGTTCAAATACATATCGCAAGTGAATAACAAAGAAATAAATTAAAAAAAGAAAAAACATTGCAAGTAAGCATTTAGGATAATTGACTTTTCTGTGCTTTTACAGGCAATTTTTTTAGTTGGTGACAGGGTCCCTTTAACGCCTCCTTATTCGCAATATGTACTCTAGTGAAGTTAACAGAGTAAATGCACTTGTGAATGAAAATTCTTTAATCTATATTTTTGTCTTCTATGTTATGGTAGCATAGTTAATGATTAAATGCCCAGTTGAAACCTCTTGCCAGCAATGTGTAAGATACTACTGATTACATAATGGTCACAGGATAATTATTATGTCACCGCAAGCTATACATTCACGAGTAGTTAGATATATGAAATGTTTATTTACAGTTTATATAATCTGGTGTAATAACTACAATGGTTAATGTGGCTCAGTCTATCAAGAATTACTTGGAAAAAAAGTTCACTAATCTGTAGTACAAAGTAACTAAAACTGTTATCTTCGTTTATGTTTGTAGTGTCAACACATTAATGTGAACTACTACGAACTGCGTAACATTTTAACTATGTATAATACCTAGTGCTTCATTTTATGCCCTTGTTATACCCAATTATATATGCATACCTTCATCAGAAGGCAAATTATTATCATGCCTTTGCACCGTGAAAGGAAGTAGAAACACTTCAGTAAAAACTGATACCAATAGAATGTACCCTGCCTGGGTCATAATCAAACCCAAAAGATAATATTTCTTAGCACTTTGTCACTATATTTCTGCAGTGAAAGTCCAAGTGTAAAAATGATGGTTTTCTATATTCCCCAATTTTTTTGCTGGTGCTACCCTTAAGCTATGTTGTGAGTTTTTATTGTCCCCTAAACAATTTTACCAACATCTCCAACACTGGCATGCAATAAAGCCTTAGTGCATCTAGCTCTCCATTAGTGACAAGGTCATCCATGCTGATGTCCGTAAAGGCTTAAAGTGGTTGTAAAGGCATAAGGTTTTTTTAATCTTAATGCATTCTATGCATTAAGATAAAAACACTTTCTGTGTGCAGCAGCCACACTCAGCCCCCCTAATACTTACCCGAGGTCCATCTAGATCCAGTGATGTTGCAGGAGTGTTTTTTCAGCTATCCTGGATTCCCCTTGGCTGAGACAGCAGCGCTGCGCCATTGTCCCCCGCTGCTGTCTATCAAAATGGCCGGGCCGTGGCTCAATGTTTGAACGGACACAGGGAGCTGCAGCTCGGCTCGGGTGCCCCTATAGCAAGCTGCTTGCTGTGGGAGCACTCAACAGGAGGGAGGGGCCAGGAGCACTGAAGAGGGACCCGAGAAGAAGAGGATCTGGACTTCTCTGTGTAAAACCACTTCTCAGACAAGGTAAGTACAACATGTTTGTTATTTTTAACAAAAAAATAGACTTTAGTATCACTTTAATATACCACATCTACGTGATATTATCTTCTATTCAGGATCATACGTTGTTGAAATTCAGGGCACACTGGGTTGTGGACATTGGAGAAATTGATGGTGTTCAATGGCACATGGCCTTTGAATCGATTCCCATCTCTTCATTGTCAGCCTCACACAGGCTCTCACAACTGCTTATTCTTCACAGGGCCTATCGCACACCTGCTAGAATATTTGATTGGGGTAGGAGAGAGAGAAAGAGAGGACAATTCATCTTAAACTCTTGTTGTGGGGCACCTGATGAAGTCAATAGTAAAGTAATGGGCAGGACCTAGTAAGAAGAAGAGACAAGTGGGAGGGTTCTCTATACTGACCGGGGGGGGCGCTGTGGAACTGTGAGTGCGCAGTAAGGTTGATCACCTGTCAGTGCTTTGGATGTGTAAATGGCTTTCCTTGGTAGAACATCTGGAGAGCCTGAATGAAGTTTATAACATGTGAGTGCAGTAATTTGTTTTTAATAAATGGATTTTAATTTATATGAAAAACACTATGGATTTTCTTTGTTTCTTTTGAGTTTACCTTCTCTGTAAGGATCCATAAAAGCAGAGATTTTCACTCACAGCCATTGGCCATCTGCTTATAGCTATTCCCAGCTTAAAAGTCAAAATGCTGTTTTAGACTTTTTATAATATAAAGGTCCATCCATTAAGGTGAAGGCTTGTCCACAGGGGAGAAGGAGGCTACTTTAAGTTGGATGTTTATTGCACAACAAAAAGGATTGTTCAGCTCTATTTTCACACACTTATTATTCAGTGGATTTTTTTGATTGCAGCTTTGGTATATAGTACAGTTACACATATTTATTGTTTTTTATGACACTCTGTGGGAATATTTAAGCATGGCACATATTATTTATTTATAGAGGTGTTTGATATCATCTTAAGTGCTAGTAGCTAGGTATTAGGGAAATAAGTTGGCATGACGTAAAAACATATGCACTTATCTAAAATGCATATGGGAAAAAGTGTGATTACTGTTATTCCTGATGACAGAAGATATGTATGGTAGTTTATACATGTGTTCAATTAATGTATTATTAAAAGAGGTTCTCCATGTATCAGTATGGAGGGAGTCATATCCCAGTCTCGTCTGGTAAGCAACAAAGAGACCTTGTCCTTTGTCATCTGTATTCCCTCGGTGGGCTAAGTCCATCTGTTGAAACACAGAACACCATTGTACTTGAATGGATCAGTCACAATTTCTGAGATACAACTCCTGATCCTTTTCAGTTTAAAGTGGTCAGTTCCCTAAACCAAAAAAAAAAAAAGATGTTTACTTGCTGAATGCAGTTATGTTTAGTATGTTAGCATTGCTCTATGTGTTTTAGCTTGCCTGTATGCCCCTTCACAATGTATATTTAGTCTCCATTTCCTTGGATATTGTGCTAGGTTGCTTCGTTCACCTTGGCCAGTTGGACCAATAAGTATTGTCAATGTTTTCTCACACTGATTAGCTGTGGTTCTAGACCTGTTACCTCAGTCCCTGACAGGAATATGGGTTCTCTCCAGTGTTCACCAAGCCCATTGAACATCTTCTGGACTTATATGAGCAGAGGATAAATTGATGTACAACCTCTGTTGATGAGAACGTCGTCTGTCTGAGAATGAATGTTCTGTTTAAATACTTCAGAAGTGATATCATGAAGACTAGTGCCAATAATATGTTAGTAAAAGAAAATTTCCATCAGCAGAGAATAAAGAAGACCCCATACAGATGGTAGAATGACAACTCTAAAGAAGAGGGGCGGTCTTGTTTATGGGAACAGCGTTCTGGTGCTGTAAATACAGGACATCTAAAGCTTCAAAAGAAGTACAGACTGTTATTAATATCTACATAGTCTACAGGTTACACTCAAGAGCAGTATTTTATATAGTAGAGTCTCTTTCTTCTTTTGAACCAAGGTGCTTGGTGAAGTTTCCAATTACTTTATAAAAGATGAATTTCTTCTGAAAAAAAGTATTGGCCAGTTTTTCCTTAACACTTCTTTTTAATATTTATTGAGTGTAAAGCACTGACAACTTCTTACTAGGACTATAGTTCTGCTAATAGTTCATGAACTACAACCATATGCTAATTTTTAACAAAATGGTGACTTAATGCTTTCTCCCAAACTTGTCTACTCTGCCTCTCTTTCTTCAAAAGCACTGGCATGTCTAGCCCTGATGTTTCCTGCCAGTACTCCAGCTCTGGGACAGATTTGTAAGCACTAGTGAATTCATTCTTAACCACTTGCTGACTGCGCTTTAGCCGAATGATGGCTACAGCGCAGTCGTCCAGTTTTAGGAAGATGCCTATTGATGTCCTCACAGAACCCTTCCCTCTCCCCCCACGTCCCCCCGGGACATGCAATGGGCATGCTCCCTGATCGCCGTGTCCTTAGATCGAAGTAAAGGGACAAGCACAGCAGCCCTTTACCATGTGATCAGCTGTGTCCAATCACAGCTGCCGCACCCGTGCCCGTCAGTGCAGACTATCAGTGCCGCCTCATTAGTGAAGCCTCACCAGCACCCATCAGTGCAGCCTATCAGTGCCCTTCAGTGCAGCCTCATTAGCCCACATCAGTGAAGAAGAAAAATGACTTATTTGCAAAATTTTATATTGGAAACAAAGAAAAAAATTTTTTTTTTTTTTTTTCATTTGCTTATGAAAAAAATGAAAAACCCAGCTGTGATTAAATGCCACCAAAAGAAAGCTCTATCTGTCTCAAAAAAAAAATGATAATTTTTTTAGATGTGTACAGTGTTGCATGACTGAGCATTTGTCATTCAAAGTGCAACAGCACTGAAAGCTGAAAATTGGCCAAGGCAGGGAGGGTGTGAAAATTCCCTGTAGGCAAGTGGTTAAACATGCACCTCACCACATTATAAAACAAAGAAGAAAAACATAAAAAAGCAAGTTTGAGATCTTTAGGGCCTAAGCCATTTTTTCAAGTCAAAGTGTTGTTATGTGACTGTAGTTTACACTAGAGTCTTTGTCTTACATTGTCTTAATGGGTTTTTTAATATTACCTATTCAATACCTGTGACATTGAAATATATTTTGACAATCTGTAGAATTTTTTTTCAGCACAAAAACAATAGATACCTGCATATTACTATAAACTAATCATATGTACATCCAGGCTTCTAGATTACAATGTAAGCAGTCAGAATGCCTGTACAGACTTCAGACCACAATTTTCAACATACGATACTAGGCACAATGAGTGCTTATGAACAGTGCACTAGTTCCTAGTTACATGGTATTGTTGACACTAGTGATTTTGCAGCATGTCATTCCACTTTAACTGATTATTGTTTGCATCATGTTGACCGTTACTATAGTCGCTTGCTCTGTTCTGCTGGCCAATATAGTATACAGTATATAGACATCAGCCATCTGCATGTTGTGTGTTGATTCTGCTTTTTGCCTGAATGGTAAACTGGAAGACCATAAAGCCTATGAATAAAATGGCCTATAAGCTGTATACATTAAATTTACCAATACCCTTTTTCTAATGTGATTATGTTAGGAAAACAACAAAAATACAACTTGTTTTAGGGCTAAAATGAATGGCATTGCCTTATGTGTTTCCTTTAAAAGGAAGTATAAGATATACAGTAAAAGAAACACAATTAGCTACTTTCATATACTTGCCATTAATGAAAAGCAATGTTAATGAATACTGGCATCTCAGGGTCTCAGTATGTTGTCCTATTAGTTATGTGGGAAGAAATCGTTCTTCACTTGTACATGTACGGATTTGGGCATGGGTGACAAAGTACTACTAAATACTAATTTGCATAACAATTACAAGTCAGACATATAAAACAAGAGTTTACTAGACTCAATAACCTGTATAATTAGCACCTAATTAGGATAGATACAATAGTTGTCGTAAGCGCTGCTGAATGACTATCATTTTAAAACAGATAAATACCTTCAGGTTTCAAAGCCAGTAAGCACTCTAAATTACTTACTAGGAATGAATTCATAATTGTTTTGTTTTTTTTCCATACTGACCATATATGTGCTTTCACGTCATAGCTTTCCTTTGTGGTTTTGTTATCTAACAGTTTACAGCAGTGTATCATACAACAAAATGCTTCAGACACATAAGAACATCTCTTTTCTTTCAAAATCAACATTTATATCACACCCACTATGATTGTTTCCCAGAATATTTGTTTCCCCAGACAGGTCTTAATCTTGGGTAAGGAGGACGAGAAGAATATTATATTCCCACGTCTTGTAATAGCTCACGAAGCATTATCTTAGCAGACATATTTATTTCATCATTAGAATTTAAGGCACACTTCATGTTTTATTAAAGATTATTTGTGATAAATGTTTGCTTTTGCATGGTGTAACTGCATATGAGAAATGATTCATACACTAGAAAGCCTAGTCCTTCTGATTTACATAGTTACATAGTCTGTCTGAAAAAAAATCACAAGTCCATCCAGTTCAACCCACAGAGCAAAAACAAAACATATAATACATAGCAATGGTAATACATACAGTAACTTCCATATCTTATTAGATACCTTCCAATTTTCTGACATGGAAAAGAGGGACACTTTTTAGTGCAAATATACTGTATGTAGGCAAACGAGACACATTTCCCACACCTCTGGTCATAAAAAACCACAAAAAATATACAAGTGAAAGTTTCACTTTTGTGCCTTAACAGACCCCCTGCAATGGCCAACATCAGCAAAAAAAAAAAAACACTAAAAGAAAAAAAAATCTAATCTGTAAAACACACTCATGATCATAGCTCCTGGCCCCTCCCCCCTGCCGAGTGCCTCCACAGCAAGCAGCTTACTATGGGGGCACCCTGAGCCGAGCTGCAGCTCCGTGTATCTATTCAGACACGGAGCCACTGTTCTGTTCCGCCCCTCTCTCTTCTGATTAGCTAACTGAGTTTGATTGACAGCAGCAGAAGCCAAGGGCGCCGCTGCTGTGTCTCAGCCAATCAGGAGAGAGAGTCGGTCTATTCACTCGTGGATGCTGGATAGAATGCATTATGATAAAAAACCTTCTGCCTTTACAATCACTTTAAGCCTAATACACGGGTCGAATGTCGGGCGGCATTGGCCGGTTCAATAAAAACTGGCCGACATTTGGCCCATGTTTACTGCAGTGGTTACAACAGAAGCCGATCATTCGGCCAGCTTCTGTGAAAGGGGCATAACTGAAAAAGGTCTGCTGATTAGCTCCTGATCATCGCTCTCGGTCAATGGCTGAGAACGCTGACCAGAATGTTGTGGTGGGGGGTGCCCCCTTGTCAGAACACAATAGTACAGCAGGGGAGATCGCTGTACTAACATCAGATTGTTACTACAATAGCTCTGACCTGAGTCGGGTTGAACAAAAAACAAATAATGTGTAAGAGGCATTAGCAAGTTATATTTAGATTTAGAACAGCAGTTAGTACTAGGTGGAAGTGGTAGGATTAGCCTATGGCAGGTTGGGTTTACACCATAGCTGAGCATATGGTTAGAGTTAAAGTAGAACTATAGGCAAAACTTTTTTTTTTTCACTTTGGATAGAGTAAGGGAGTGCTATAACCCATGTCAGTTTTTTTTTGTCATCTGTGTCTTATTGGGGAGATCTACCTTCACTTCCTGTCCCATAGCCAAAACAGTAAGTGAGAGGAAATCCCTGCAAATTAAGAGAATCTCTTAGGGCCCCCCAGATGGCAACTAGTGTCCCCATTGGAAGATTTACCCTTTTTTGAGGACAACCTAAAATTTGGTATTTTCTTTTACTTTCACTTTTAATGATAAAGGGTGAATTTCCCTAATGGGGTCACAGACAACAATAAAAAACTGACAGGTGTTTTAATCCCTCTCCACTCTATCCAAATAAAAAAAGTTTTGCCTTTAGTTATACTTTAGGGATAATAAAGCGGTAGTAAACTTAAAAAAAAAAAAAACTTTCTCAATGCAAGGTAAACATGCAAAGTAAAGGCATATTGTGCTAGTATGCATAGCATACTAGCACATTATGAAAGACTTACCTTGAAACTAAGCCTTCCAGCAGCACGCTGTCACCACTGCAGAGGCTTCCATCTTTACCCAGGCTTCCTTCTGGATTCGTGCACTGCAATAGTCTGAATTATCGAACCGTGATGACGTCACTCCCGTGCATGCACACGGGAGTCCCGGCTGTGGCACACAGCTCTAAAGGAACAGCATGGGTATGCAATCCCTTCAGTGCGCATGCACCGATGACGTCACTGGCTGCTGCTCACTGGAATATCTCCTAAACTGTGCATGTTTTGGAGATATTAATATTGCGTACAGCTAAGCTTTATTATAAGCTTACCTTTAGGTAAAAATCAAAATCAGGAATTTACTACCACTTTAAGCTTAGAAAATGTTGAGGGAGGCACTAACATATGTTATGTATAGTATCAAGACATGATCATATTCTATCTGAGACTAATTTCTGCTGTGAATTAATATCAACTATACATGCCACTGTATAGGTTATATTGTGTGTTTAGGCTTTTGATGGCATAATTTATACAGCTGCTTAAAATATCCTATCAAATATAATGTACCTGGCTGGTTTGCTGGCAAAGCAGTGGAAAAGCTTATAAATCCTGTAGATGCAGAGGATCCGAATAGTACTTTGTATCTTTACTTTTTGACATTTTATATTATATAATAGTTCAATAAAATCCCAAAATGCATGAGGTCTCCAATAAAAAGGATTACCAGGTTGGTAGCAGGCATTTGGGCTGGTATCACCATGGCTGCAAGACCATAAGCGTGTGACTACCTTGCCATGCCAATACAATCCTGTGTGCCAGGGGTCTTTAAACTTTCTAAACAAAGGGCCAGTTTACTGTCCTTCAGACTTTAGAGAGAGCAAACTGTGACCAGTGGGAATAGGCAATGTCTCAGGCTTGGTGGTCAGTGGTATTAAAACAAAACATATTGCCTGTGGTCAATTGGAGGAGGAATAGTGCTCCATGGTTGGTGTTAGTGGGAAGAAAAATGCCCCACTGTTTATGTCAGTAGGAGGAGTAGTGTCCCACTGTTGATGTCAGTGGGAAGTACGGTGCCTCATCATTGGTGTCAGTGGCAGGAATAGTGCCTCATATCAGTGGAAGGAACAGTGCCCCAAGGTCCAGATAAAAGCAAGCAATGCACCTGGCCCTTGGGCCACAATTTGAAGACCACTGCTCTATGTCATTTAGCATTAGGTTAGGGTATATCTTAAAACATGAGTGATCAATGTTTTTAGCCGTCAGGCTCTTCCAGATCCCTGTACTCTGGAGAGGTTACAGTAACAGAGTTTATGTGCCAGCAGCCTTAAAAATGGTCAAACACTTCACAGGTTAGAAATAAGTGAACTTGGGAAACAAAACACCAAAATCGCACATTGACTTGCATCATAGAAATTTGCCTTAAGCCAAAGAAATGATAAGTGTATGCTTCATTTTGTGGAAACATGGTCCAATTGTCTCATGTACAATGGTTTTACCTTCTTTTGTAGGTCCTCTGTTGCTAAACTAACCCAACACAAAAGCTATAAATCATATTAGCAGTCCATGCATACTGGGCTTAAAAAAACGCTTCTTCTAAAGATGTTTGATGTCTTGCCTGTAGAAAGCAGCTTAATGTTAATGTTAACCCCTTCTGGTTTGCATTTTTGCTGGAAAAAACGCTAGATGCTCCTAAATGTGCATACAAAAATGCTCTATATGAGCATTTTTTTCTGACAAGGGATCTATTTTTTTTTTTAAGCCCAGTGTGCATGGACCCTTTTCAATACATGTTCCAGGACTGACAGATGAAAGAAAACACCCATGTGCATGATCCCTAAGAGGAAATAGCACTTGTATGCAAAGTTGAAGTCTAGGTATGGTCTTTATTGCATAGTTTCATTGCTCCAGCTTGGACCAATATAAGTATTTATTTCTCATACCTGAGGTACCACTGGAGAAGGTGACAATCACTGTAGTAGCCTCATCTTCTGGGTTTGTGTGCCGAGTTGGGTTCATTTGTGCATAGTGACCACAGGGGGTTTCTTGCTTGACACTGCCACTATTTACAAAATGCCTTGAATTTTTTTTCAAATGAATAGGCGTTTGCTGATTGGATGAGATGGAGAGCTGGACCTGGAATAATACTTGAACAAACATGAAGCCTTCTTTCCGAAATGAGGCATTTCTGGGGAGTACAGTGATCTTTGCGAGCCAAAATATACACCTGCAAATCATTACTTGAAATACATGAAATTAACACGAGAAAATGTAACCAATTCTAGATCCACAGGCAGTAAATTTGGCTTTCACCAAACATTCTCTGGTGGAGAATAAATCGCTGTTATGTATAACACATGCACCAGGAAGATTCTCCTGCAGAGAATTTTTGTTGAATGTCAGATTCATAGCTTTATAAATATATCTGTGTGTAATAGTCTTTTAGAAGCGGAATCACATTCAAAATACTGCATCGCTATACGTCCAAGTTAAAACTACTTAGCAAAGGGAATTAAATATTTTGGATACTGCCTAATGCCAACAACCTAAATTTGAAGGCAATAAAACCCTGCTGCCCTTTTACAAAACTAATCAAAGCAATTCTTGCTGGCAATTGGTATGTTATTTTAGGAACTGGAACAAGTTGAGGAGCAATCCATTTGTGCAGAAGAGGTTATTTGTGAAAGTTTTAGTGAGCATAAAGAAATTCTGATGTTCAATGTCCCAAGAAAACAATTTTCTCTGTGGTCTACAACAATCACAATCAACACCCTTTTAAAAAAATAGAATAACATACTTTTAAGGCAAACAATACTAATAATTGAAACACGTGTTTTAAATTAATAGTCCAACATTTTGTTAAAGTGTGAAAAACATCTTAGGCTGTCCTTAGTGGAAATTTGTGAGAGAAAAAGGTTAGGGACCTGGAGAAGAATTCTGAATTTCTGCAGGAATGACTCACAAAATTGGATTTGATTGTCATCCAAGTCATAAGAACAAATACAATGAACAACCAAACATGTTACATGATCATACCTTTACTGAACAAGTTGTTTAACCAATCAAGGTCACTAATAAAAAAAGGAAGACAAGATCTAGCAAAATCTCATTTCAAAAAGAGCAAATTTTGAGAAAACTGTTCCAGTCAATACAAACATTTTTTCTTGCCCTGCAGCATAAAAATCACTGTATTGTCTTATCAAAGGAGAATTCAGACTACCTCAGAAGAAGCTGTTTACGCTTCTGGAAAGGGTTACAAAGGGATTACAAAAGGTTACAAAACACTGGAAAATGTTACAAAAGGGATTACAACGGGTTAAAAAATACTGGTAAGGGTTACATAAGGACTTCTAAAGACTTGGGTCTTCATCAGTCCATGGTCAAGCAGACCAGTGAAAGACAACTTTGCTACCTCCCTCAAAGTGACCATCCTACAAAGATCAAAATGAGATAATTCCATAAAATTCCCAAAGAGGTGACAAAGAGCCATATAACAAAAAATTGTAGCATATATTTACCATAATTTTCCATTCCTGAAACCAATCCATGGCAGCATACTGGCACATGTATGCTGATGTTGGAGTCATGTTGGAGCCAGGAAAACAGAAAATTGTATCAAATACTTACCTTAATTTTCCTTTCCTAGCACCAATCCATGACAGCATACATGTGGTAACATGCTGCCTTGATGGCACCACAAAAGTAAAGCTTGAAGTGTACCCAAAGCCAACAATGAACTTCTTTTATTTGCTGCATTTTGCTGTGTTAATTATACAACTCAAAACTTTTTTGTTATCTGTTTCATTTGTGTACAAAATACCTTTTAATTCTACCAGATATACAGGTGTCTTGTGTCTTGTGCACTTTTATGCCATGTTAAGCAACGTATGAAAAAACTGCTCCTCAAAATACAGACCACTTTTCTCCTATGTTATGGTGATGAAGAGAGGAAGAGTTTCTCTGTAGTTCTCTGCTAGGTTGACAATGCTGCTCCTCCATAGATACAGTACAGAGAGCGAGCATTGCCACCCTAGGACAGGAAATGTGTTACTCGAAGGATCACCAGGTGAAAATAAGGGAAAAAAAGAATGAATGTGACCACCACATCATAATGCAGTTCTGTATTCATTAATACATCAATAAATGAACCCTTTTGTAATGCAAGCAGTGGAAATACAATAATTTGAACAGCTAACAGCATCTTGCAATCTCTGTACAGCAGAGCTCAAAGTGAGAAAAGCAGCAGTACAAGGAGCCAATCAGTTTGTGTACTGCTTCTTGATAATCAGTAATAGGCTGGGGTTGGCACATATCATCCTGGCTCAAGAGGAAGTGATTTATATGATTCTGGCCATCACTCAATCTTGAATACCGAAGACATCTAGCGGTGGAAAGGAAGTGCTAAGAGGACAGCTCCGGATTGAAGGTAAGTATTGCAGTAAAAAGGTGCCCAGATGTAAATCAATGATTTCACATCCTTACATTTCCCCAGTGCAGAGGATTTGTCATTTAACGGCAGTAATGGGTAGGGGAAACATTGTCACATGGTAGGTGACAGGAAAACATCACTATATGTGGGTCACCCTGATTGACGATTGATTTACATCACAAGGCAATTTAAATCAGGAGACATTATTTACGTTTTTTTTTGCTATTGACTACCTTAATAACATGCCATTGCAAAAAAAAAAAAAAAAAAGCAAGTTGGTAGATTTAACTTTTTGGAGAGCTGTTTATAAATGGCATTGCAGAAAACAAGCAAGGGAGTCCTGTGATCCCTTTGAATGCAACTATGCAGTCCACATAGACACTCCAAGAGCACTCATGCCATTAACTGCAAGACAACAAGGAATGCCTGTGATCGAGCTGTCCTTAAAGCCCCATACACACGGGCAGAATGTTGGGAGACATTTGCCAGTTCAAAACAAAACAGCCAACATTTGGCTGTGTGTATGTCAGACGTGCATGCTGGAAAACCAGCAGCTGACCGACTCCCGATCAGTGGCTGCTGCTCCATTAGGGGTGCAAGGGCACCGCCCCCCTAATCCATGCACCCAGCCCCTAATCTACATGCAGGGCCGGACGCATAGATTTTAATGGCTTTTTTTTTTACGCACATGATTAGAGCCTGAGGCTCTCATTGGTTTAAAAAAAGGGTTAAAAAAAAAAGGGTGGACTCTGGGCGCAGAGCCCACCCAGTTGTGTGACAATACCGAATTAATATTCCCTATTGTCTTCCTGCTTCTCTTCCCGGCCAATCAGGAAGCGGGTCTTAAAGTGGATGTAAACCCGATTCATGAAATTTGAGCTGAGCACATATATCTGCAGTGTTTTCTTGTCTCTCTCCAAAGCACTATGTCACTGTCTCCTGCTCCGTTCTTCTTTTATCAGCCTGATAACTTCTGACAAGTTCTCTGTCACATATGAGTGTGTTGGGGAGGATGCCATAAATAGATTAGCAGCATGCTGAACGATTCAAGGGACAGATCTGAAAGTCTCTACCTATGAGGAGAGGGGGTGTGTGCCTTTCCTCCAGTCAGCTGTCTTGGATGTATGCCCAGGCTTCACTGCAGTGCTAACCAGGAAGAGAAAATCTCCTAACATGATCTGAACTAAACAGTAGATAAAGCTGAAGACAGCAGATATACATGTAAAACTTATGTAGGGAGATTTGTTTCATCTCTGTGTATCAATTGAGGCTGTTCACTTCACTGGGTATTTGTGAGGGTTTACAACCACTTTAAGATCCAATTGGCCTAGAGTGGAGAATCGACCATATTGGCCGGGAGCAGGGATGGGCGCCAAGAAAGAGATGCAGAGGGAAGCCACCGAAGCTGCCCATGACCTGGATGGAGTAAGTGCGCAGCTGATGTACAGAAGGACGGACGGCGATTGGGCGAGTGACAGGGCGGGGGGTGGTTTGTTCGCTGATTGACAGAGCGACAGGGGGAGGGGTTTGACTGACTGACTGTCAGGTGGTTTGTTTTCCACCCCCCCCAGAAATAGAGCACAAGCTGCCACTGCTCCCGATCAACAGCTCAGCGGGGGGAGATTGCTGGACTAACCACGCATGGTTAGTACAGTGTCTCTGACCGGAGCTGACAGTTTTTTTTTTGCAGAGTGGATCTGTGATGGTCAATCAAAAATATAAACACTGACTGTGTTTGCAAGCATTCTGCAATCCCCTTCCTCTCACAACAAAGAAGGGAGGTAGAGATCATAGGAAGGGTGCTAAGTAGCAGCAGATTCAAGGTGGTGGTGGTGGTGGGGGGGCTTCTAATTGATCTGATTGTGAGATAATTTTTTATCCTGCACCTTAAACCCCTCATCTCCATCCTCTCACTGTATGTGACTTCATCCCCTCCTTCCTCTGTGTATGCCCTGTACATCAAATCATTACACCATGCTTCATATTTTAATCACCTCAATACCCACATGTTTCTTAAAAAAAAATTGAGACAAAAAAATTTGATCAGGGTGTCTACAAAAAGAAGTCATTGTTGGGGGTGATTGTGTTGTCCTGGCATTTTATTTCATATGTTTTACAACAGAAAGTAAGAGAATAGGCTTTTCAAAATGTTGGTCTTGTTTTCCTTTATATAGTAAAAAGACAAACAGTAGTTACTAAATACCACTAAAAAGCTCTATCTGTCTTAAAAAAATAATATAAAATTAATTTGGGTACAGAGTTGTATGATTGAATAATTGTCAGTCAAACTATCACAGTACTGAAAACTGAAAGATGGCCTGGTAATAAAGGGTTATATACAGATCGGTACTAATGTGGTTAAAGGACTTTTTTGATGGTGCAAGTGGGTTTATTTACTTTTCACTTTATTTAGCAATAAATAGTAAGTATTAATATTGCCTTGTACTCACCCCCATTGATGGGGCAGATGCCTGGGTTCCTAAATTATAAAATGGGCTTCCAGATTCATTTATTATTCCTAAATAAACTATGCTTTTGGGGGAACTGGAAGTGAGAAAGTGGTACTTGTCCCTTAACACTGGGGCAAGGTGCTTTGCCAGGGTGGGGGAGTCTTTGCCTGTTGAAAGGAATGTGGCCTGATCTGTTGTGATATTAGTAAGCCATTATGACATCATCCAGGATAACCAGCCCTGTGTTTATTATATTGCAATGCTGAGAATTTGTCATTTAGTGACAAGTGTGGGATGGGGAAACATGGACAGGCAGTGGGCCAGCATGACTGACAAAGATTTACATTTGCTGGATGACATGGTTGAAGATGGGTTTATAAAGGGGGCATTATTTATATTTTTCATTGCTATTAAATGACTTTTTCATGGTGTGAATATCTATATTTACATCTCTCACTTTTTTTAAAATGAGTAATAAGGGTTGCTTATGTACCCTACTAATGTATCCCTGTACCCTTGGCGAAGGGCAGATATTGGGGGGATACTTTATTACAAAGTTGAATAAGGTCAATGGCGTCACTAGGGATCCCAAACTGTTTGTTTACATTACAGCAGCTAACTATCCAGGTGAGTGAACTAGTCAATTTGGGTCTGTATGTTCCCTCTCTATCCTTGTATTTTTTTTTCAGTGAATACAATGCTTCCTCTGATTGGACAAGGTGGAGAGGTGGGTGGATGATCTCCATCTTCACCAATCACTGAAAATCTTGTAGTCATTGAAAAAAAGGCTTACCCTGAGTGGTGGAGGTGCCGGAGCAAGTGCTTCTCTTTTTTTTAGCACATAGTTGGGAATTCGCAAGGAGCACCTGCCGGAAAAAAAAATATGTATGTAGCATAAGCTACAACAGCAAATTAGAGATTCACCACTGGCCACAGTGGCATCTGAATAATTAATTTGAGCCAAGCTGACCCAAAGTACGAAAGTACATGTATAAAGTAGTCTCATTCCTGGAGTTCTTCTATGATAATAATTTTCCGTAGCAAAATGCACATTGATTGCACAATGTGAATGCACAGAGATTTTTGTTCATTTCCTGTCTATGAGACTATGAGAAGAAATCACTAAGTGAGACAGCTATCACTGGAACATATGTTCTCATTGCAAAGGTGTTGTTAGATTATAGTACCCAGGGGACACACCCCAGGTCTTTCCTCACAGTCTCATTTAACATATAAAAATGATACAATTTATACATAATCTAGTTTTGAACATTTTGTAATTCATCTTCTTTTCTTTTATTTATTTATTTATTTTTTATAAATCTTTATTTAATTTTCAAAAAAAAAAAAAAATTTTTACATACACATAAAACCCCTCCAGCTGGGAAGGTCTTGGTACATCTCATAACATCATCTCTCCGTATCCCCTTATCTACTTTTTAAGATTACCTCTCCCACTGGACTCCCCTACAACCCCCCTCCCCCCCATACCCCCCACCCTCCTCTCCCCTCACCCCCGCAGACTCTCTTTCAGTCCTTAACAATCTAACTTTACGCCCCTTGGGCTATCTTAACACTGCTTCCGCAAAGTTCTCTGTTTTTTTGAAAGCCCCCCATAGATTCCACTTTCCCTTTTCTCCCTCTTGACTCCTATCTAGATGTTCTTTCCACTCCATTCTCTCTAATCTGAAAATTTCGTCTACTTTTGTGATCCAATCTTTAATCTTTGGAGGTTCTATTTCTTGCCATTTCTTTGGGATTACATTTTTAGCTGCATTAAGTAAAATTGGTGTCAATGAGGACTTATACCCCTTCTTCCCTCCTTCCAGGCCATGAAACAGGCAGCTCCAAGGGTCAAACCGTATACTCTTCCTTGTTATCCCCTCTATCAACCCTGTCACTTCCTGTCAGTAAGTCTTGATTTTGGGGCAATCCCACCATAAGTGCGCCATTGTACCAGGACCTCCACACCCTCGCCAACAGTTAGGGGATTTATCTGGAGAAAATTTACTCACTCTAGCCGGGGTCATATACCACTGGGCTATACACTTGTAGTTGCTCTCCCTTGTTTTCGTATCTACTGCCGTCCCATGCGTAGCTTCCAGGATTTGTTTCTCCATTTCCCTGTCACATTGAGATCTCAAGCCTTCCTCCCATTTTCTGATGAACGGGGGCGGATCCTGTCCGCCCCCACTCATCAGAATTTTATACACCTCCGAAACCGTCCTTTTTAATTCTTCTCTAAGTGCCATTTTCTCTAACCCCCTGTAGTTCGCCTCCTCCCTTAAGGGGCCTGGGAGACTTCTAATAAAGTGTTTTAATTGACAATACCGCCACCCATTCATTAATAGTACCTCCCTTAATGCTTTCAATTCTTCCAGTGTTTTTAATTTTCCTCTACTTATTATATCCCTTATCTGTGTTCCCTTCTCAAGAATCCAATTCCCTCCTATCGATCCCATCCCTGGGGGAAAAAACGGGTTATTTTTTATATAAATTAACGGTGAGTTATAGTCCCATTTATTTAATTGGTGAATCTGATCCCACATTTTAAATGTATGGTGCGTTATATAGTGTGTATCTTTACCTAAATTCCTGTAGTGTGGTGGGTTCCAAATCATATGGCTCAAACATACCTTACTTAACCCTATTTCTAAATTCACCCACCTTTTATTATTACTACTCTTACCCCACTCAAGTGCCCGCGCTATTACAATTTCTCTATAATAATTTCTAAAATCGGGGAGAGCTAACCCCCCACGTGCTTTCTCTCTACATAACACCCCATGCGCAATTCTCGGTTTCTTGTTACCCCACACATATCTGTTAATTAACTCCGACAGGACCCTGAAGAACTCCCGGGGGACTGGGATGGGCAACATCTGTTTATTCGCCCCGTCCAAGAGGCAGGGCCATGCGTTATTCTTTTTATTTCAGTTCTTATTTCGTTCAGAAGAGGTATATAGTTTATCCTATACAGGCTACCCCTGGAGCCCGTCAGCTCCACTCCCAGGTACTTAATGTTATCCCTCCATGGAAAGTGGAACACCTCGACTAATCTATTAGCTTCTAGTTTATTTATATTGATCTTTAAAGCTTCGGATTTTTCTATATTAATTTTAAAGTTTGCTAGTTCACTGTACCTCCTCATTATGGCCAACATATTGGGGATTGAAATTCTGGGATTTGAGATATAAAAAAGAATATCATCGGCGAATGCCGCCAATTTGTGCTCCTCCTCGCCTACTGCACATCCACTGATGTCCGGGTGTCTTCTGATCTTATTAAGGAGTGGCTCCAGGGCCAAGACAAAAAGGAGCGGGGACAGTGGGCAGCCCTGCCTGGTGCCATTCTGCATAATGAAACTAGCAGAAGGCACATTATTCACCCTTACAAAGGCCGCTGGGTGGTTATATAGAATTTTTATCCTTCTTAACATTGCTGGCCCTATTCCCATTGCCTCCAGCGTGCTAAACATAAATCCCCAGTCTACCCTGTCGAACGCCTTTTCTGCGTCGATCGACAGGAGTAGCCCTGGGGATTTGCTTGCCTTAAATGCCTCCATTATAAGGAGAGACCGCACCCCATTGTCTCTTCCCTCTCTTCCGGGGACGAATCCCACCTGGTCCGGATGAACCAGGTAGGTCATTTTCTCCCTCAGCCGAAGTGCCAACACTTTCGCATATAGTTTGGTATCTTCATTTAATAACGCGATTGGCCGGTAACTTGAGAATAGGGTGCGGTCTTTCCCTTCCTTGGGAATCAGTGTCACAGCTGCCAGTAAGGCTTCCCCACACATTTCCTGATTTCCCAGGCCGTTCCACATACGGCAAAGCCTTGGAACCAGGGATTCCTTAAATTTCTTATAAAAACTTTCTGTGAAGCCGTATGGCCTGGGACTCTTACCCCCTGGGGATTGCTTCAGAGCTCTAAGGACCTCATCTTCCGTAATTGGTCTCTCCAGTTCCATTGAGTCTATTTGTGACAGAGTGGGGAGGGCTGCTTCCTTTAAGAATTCTCTTACCATCTGCTCCTTCTTCCCCCCCTGTTTTTCTTTTTGTCCCACTGCGTAAAGAGAAGAAAAATAATTTCGGAAATTCCTCCACTATTTCTCTTGTTGAGTGTCTCATTTCCCCCTTTTTGCTCTTTACCCTCTCTATGTAGTTCTCCACTCTTTTTCCTAATGGTTGCGGCCAGGTGTTTCCCTACTTTATTCCCCTTTATATGGAAATCCTTACAGTATTTATACCTTCTTTTGAGGGCTTCTACTTCTAACAGATCTCTCAGCTCCTCCCTTTTTATTATCAGCTCACTTAATACCTTTTTGCTCGCTTCCTTATTGGCTTTGTGAAGTTGTTCTAATTTGTGTATTTGTTCTATTAGTCCCTCTTGCCTTCTCGCTCTTTCCCTTTTCTCCCCTGTACCAATTGATATTAACACCCCTCTAATGTAGGCCTTAAAAGTCTCCCAAATAATTGTCCCTGGGACCTCTTCAGATTCATTAGTGTGGAAAAACCCCTCGATCTCTCTCTGTACCCTTTCTATAATATGCTCTTTCTCTAAAAGAAATTCATTCAACCGCCAAGTATATGGGACCCTTTGTAGGCCCTTAAGCACTAACGTCATCACTACTGGAGCGTGATCGGACAGGGTCTGGATCTCTATCTTTGAGCTCAGTACAGAGTCCAGTAGGCTATGTTCAACTAACAAATAGTCCAGTCTTGAATAGGTCCCATGCACCTGTGAATAGAAGGTGCAGTCCCTCTCTTTAGGGTGCAACACCCTCCACACATCGATCAACTGCTGGGCATGTAATTTCTTCCCAATTCTTACACAGCCCCTTTTATCTACCCACTGGGAACCAGTTGACCTATCCAAGGCTGGATCTAGACAAAAATTAAAATCACCCGCTAGGATCACTTCCCTTTCTTTAAATTCCTCCAGGCTAGTCAGGGTCCGGGCAAAGTACCCTATCGGATCTCTATTTGGACAATACACGTTGGCCAATGTATAAAGCTTTTCATTTATTTTTATTTTCACAAACAAAAATCGCCCTTCTGGATCCACCCTCTTGTCCACTAAATTAAATTTCATCCGCTTTGAGAATCCGATAGCCACTCCCTTCGCCCTTTTAGATGGAGAATCACCATATATCCATACCGGAAGACCTCTTGAGGTCAGCTTAATACCCTCCTCGTGCACTAGGTGTGTTTCCTGCAAAAAGGCTATATCTATATCCAATCTCTGTAATTCTTGACCTAATTTCCACCTTTTCCCTGGTGAGTTAAGTCCTTTCAGGTTATATGGTAGGCATCTAATTTCCATTACCACCCCTCATTGTATATGCCTTCATATCCCGCAGGATCACCTCTACTTTTCTCTGAGTAAGCCTTCCACCGTTACACAAGGGAGTGAAAGGGCTAAGACAAGAAGAGAATGCATAAACCCAAAGCAAAAAATAAAGAGGACCCTTAAGTTGTAGCCAGAATCTGCGGGTGCCCACCCTCCCCCACCATCCCCCCCCACCCCCCCGCCGCCCCCCCTCCCTCCCGCTCCCCACCACCACCCCTCCTCCCCCCCTTGTCAATTCCTGACCTCGGGACCGTGGCTTCTGTCATGTTACCTTAACGCCTACGACCCCTCGTATACAGGGTGTTGCTCCCACCGTGGGGCTAAGAGGACCCCCTCCCCCCACATTATATGGAATTAAGGGCGGAGGAATTTCCCAATACACATAGCCTATCTGTCAATCTCACTTTTACTTTATAACCCCCTCCCCCCCCTCCAGCCCTCCCCCCCAGTCCCGCCCCCCCTCAAAAAATCTTTCCTTCTGTCCTGTGGAATCATTATGTTTAAATTTGTGCAGAAGTCCTGTAAGTCCTCCATCCGTTTTAGTCTAAAGCTTCTACCCTCTCTTATTACCAGTAGCGAGAAAGGGTGACCCCAACTATACTTCATGTTACCCTCCCTTAGAATGTCCAACAGAGGTTTTAGCTGTCTTCTCCTCGCTAGGGTTCTAGCAGACAAGTCTGTGAAAATTTGAATGTCCCCGTTATTATACTTCAGCGACTGGACTCCTCTC
This sequence comes from Aquarana catesbeiana, assembly GCF_042186555.1. NCBI lineage: Eukaryota > Metazoa > Chordata > Amphibia > Anura > Ranidae > Aquarana > Aquarana catesbeiana. Next base: position 420,394,480 of record NC_133324.1, on the reverse strand, counting down.
AAATTCTTCCAAATCCTTTCCTTTTCTTCATAATGGTGACACCTCACAATCACATCCCGGGGTGAGTCTTCTCTAGCATTTGCAGGTTTTCTTATTCTATGGACTCGCTCCACTTTAAGCTCCTCCTCCTTATTTCTTCCCAATAAAGGGTTAAAAATTTCCCTCATTATGGAGAGCAGATCTTCTCCTCTCTGTTCTGGGATAGCTCTAATTCTAAGATTTTGCCTTCTATTTTGATTCTCCTGCTCTTCAAGTTTAAGGAGCAATTCCCTCTGATCTGATTGCAGGTTTTTAACTTGCATTTTCAAGTCCTCAATCGCCGTCGTATGCTGCTCTGTTATATCCTCCACAATTTCCACTCTTTTCAATAGATGTCCCAGATCTTCTCTGATATTAAGAATCTCTGCCTTCAACACATTCTCTAACTTAATAAACATATCCTGAATCTCTGTTTTTGTAGGTAAAACCTCCATATTTACTTCTGTACTTGCTTCTGATTCAGGCTCAGGTGAGGCTGCTAGTCTGGAATTATTTCCAGTCGCACCCTTATTTTTAGTGGGGTCTTTCTTTTTGTCTTTTCCACTTTGCTGTTTATTATCCATACTAGGGCTTCTGGCTTGTGTTTCTGTCATGTATTTTTGGATGGTACTTGTATTTAACCTGTCCCTTGATTTTTTAGCCTCTGCAGCCTTAGTGGTGCGCCCTTTCATATTCTTCTTCCCCCTCCTTCCACCTCTCTTGTATGGCTTCTTACTTCACTCTGTAACACCTAATTGTGCTCCTCCTTATAATCTTGCATCAGATAGCTACACACTTATAACACACAGGGATTTATACAGAGTCCACTTTTCCTACCTGGTGTTGTCTTGTAGCAGGGGTCACAGAGCTGATGTTCCTCCTCCTGCAGGGCTGACAGGGACTCTCTCCACTGATTCCAGCGTTCCACAGACTCCACAGCTTGCTTCACAAGGTGCTAGTCTTCTATGGTACAAAACGGAACCTCCATATCCCTCTCCCCCTGTGAACGGGAGGTGGGGATGAAAAAAGTGAGGAAAGGCAGGGGGGGAGAGGCGTCTCAGATCTTTCCTCCGGTCTTTTTCCGGGGGGGGGGGGGGGGGGGGGGGCGGGGGGAAGATGCACCAGCGGGCATCTAGGGGGTTCATCTGAACCGGACTTGGTTCTCTTCCAGATGAGCCTGGGATTCACGGAGTTCTCCTTCCCCGTGCTGCACGTGTTGCTGCCGCTGCTGGTCCCGTCTTTGGTTCCGGGTTCAGACTCTGATTCACTTCCCCTGCTAGTTGATAACTGACTGGCGGCTACCGGCCGCTTCCGCGATGTTAATACAGCTGTCTCATGGGTTCAGCGTGGCTTTCACCTCACGCTGTCTCCCTCGCCGTTCTCCTCCTCCTCTGTCCTCCACTACCCCACCGCAAGGCTCCTCCCCTACCCCTCACGTATCACGTCCCCCAACCGTGTGTTTGTAATTCATCTTCTTTTCAATGAATGTATTCATATTTCTTTTTTCTTCTCCTAAGCAATGATAATACATTTGATTTGATTTTAGTCATGTCATTATAATGTGACGTTCATTTTTGTTCAGTTAAAAAGATTATTTTAGTCTTATGCCCTGTACACACGATCGGAAATGCCACCAGCAAAACTCCGATGTGAGCTTTTGGTCAGAAATTGCAACCGTGTGTATGCTCCATCGGACTTTTGCTGGCCGAATTCCCGCCAGCAAAAGACTGAGAACATGCTCTCTATTTCTTGGTCGGAAAAAGTTCCTATCCGAAAATGCATTCGTCTGTATGCAATTCGGACGCGCACAAAACCACGCATGCTCGGAAACAATTCAACGCATGCTTAGAAGCATTCATTTTCTCAGCTCGTCGTAGTGTTGTACGTCACCGCGTTCTTGATGGTCGAAAGTTCAGAGAACTTTTGTGTGACCGTGTGTATGCAAGGCAAGCTTGAGCGGAATTCCGTTGGAAAAATCTTGAATTCCGCTCGTGTGTACGGGGCATAAGGCTCAGTTATGATCCAAGCCAGTCATCAATATATGCTACCAGCCTCTCGACATTTTAATTCTTATTCCCAGAAATGTCCCCAGTCTAATAAGACCTTAGGAATGCCCCTACCTCATTGGAAGATTTACCCTTAGCTTTTCTTCTGGTGGCAACTGTAAAATCGTAATATTCACCATCACCTTCTATCCCAGTAACAGACAAATAGAAAGGGCAAGCCCGCCTAGTGGGGACACAGAGAGCAATACAAACTTGGGAGGGGTTCTAGTCTTTCCCTCTAGCCATATCTTAAAAAAAAAGAGTTGGCTATGCCATGCCTAAAAAGCCTTTAAAACCTAAAACAATCAGCACAAGGGACTTACTATCAGTCCATTGCATCCCTTGTGCTACTGGCTCCTGCAACACTTAAAATCTTACCCCTACCCCCTGCCCTCTACCCCCCGCAGCCATAAGCTTCCAGTGTGATGGGGTTTAATAGAGCTGAGGTACCTGTTATATGCACTCATCAAGAAGTTAACTATGCCCACTCACCTTGTCCATTCATAGAAGCTGTACTATAACTATATTAATGAAAAACAATCTATATATGGAAGAGGCAGATCTTTCATTCATCCACCTATCCTCCATTCATAGATCGTGTTTCACTCGTGGAAGCTTTAGTAAAGTGTAAGTAAAACTCCCTATCGTTTTCAGCCAAGGAAGCTGCCATCTTTGCCTCTGTTTGATCTACAACTGCCATGATGCTGCACATGTGATCAGTTATGACACCAACCATTGGATGGTTAGATAGTTTGGTTGAGAGTACAACCAATGGGAGTGTTACACTTCAGGAACGTGCCGTAAATGAAACTGTTTTATGGATGGGTTTATTTCCGCTTAAACCTTCCATGAATGGAGAAGGGAGATGGAAAGGGCTGGCTTGGTTGGCACTACTGGTGAGTGTCTGTCACAGGTCCCTCGGCTCTATTAAATCCCACCACCCCTGAAAATTCCAGCAGCAGGGGTGAGGGGGGAACATTGAAGGAGGAAGATTTCAAGTGAAGCAGGAGCCAGCAGCACAAGGGACACACAGCATTTGTAGAAAGTAATGATCCTTGTGCTAATTTTTTATTTTTTACTAAACTTAAGCCGGCCCTAGATGGTTCCTTTTTTTTTGTTCAGCCAGCTGGCTGAGTAAAAAAAAAACAAACAAAAAAAAACCCAGATTCCTCCATCCACACTAACAAAGGGAATCCTCCCCGCCATGACATTCTATTCTGACAGCAGGACTGTCCGCTGTCAGAATTTACTGATCAGCGGCTGCATCCGCTGATCTCAAAGGTTTTCCAGCTTATCCATTTGATCTAACCATCAACTTCTGAAGAACAGGGACATCGCACATGGACCAAAATTTGACTTGTTCTGCAGGGACCGGCTGAATTTTGATCCATCTTTGGCCAGCTTTAGACTTTAAACTTTCAAAACTATTGTGTTCCCAACTTGGATATTGCTAAAGCCATTTCTACTTTCTTTCGCTATGAATTAGGACATAAAATAGGCATGAAAGAAAAAAAAAATGATGGAAATATATTATTACTGGACTTTTGGTAACGTTGTAACAAAAATGGAGAAGTTTGTATACAATGATTCCCAGCAGTAAGAGATGAAGAAAGGCACAGTGTGAGCTTGCTTGCAGTCTTTGACTATCCCACTGCAAAAAGCAGCTCTGCACATTTGGATTTGCAGACACTAATGTGCCAGACACATTCTGCAAGAAAAAGGGCTCAATTCTATTGGCATCATGTGCTGATTTCAGGCTCCTTTGACCTGTCTGGGTCTCTCAGTAGACTAGACTTCTTGCTGTACACTTCTCTTGTCTATTGGCTGTCTGCTCATAAATATGGAGAACAGCTTCTGCGGAGCCCCCTCCTTTTTCTCTGGGCAGGCTACTTCACACTATCACCATGTCCCTTGAATAGCTCCCTCCTTGTTATCCCTTGCAGCCACAAGGAGGAAGCCAAGAGCTAGCCTGTCCAAGTTTGGGGAATGAGAAGTGAAGGGGTGCAGTCAGGGAAAGTTACAACTCATACTGCAGGGGAAGCATGCCCCGCATAGATGAAACAGCGAAGAAGCAACATTTTACTAAAACCCGTGAAATATGTCATCCTGATCACTCAAACCTCATAGGAAGAAGTGGCTGTAAAGAAGCTGCAAGAAATCAGCAACACTAAGACACAACAAAGAATTACAGAAGATAAAAACAAGTATTTTAACTGCTTTACATCACCAAATTGCAGCCCTTTAAATAAGACTTTAATGTAGGGAGGCAGAGTGGCTTCCTAATCATGTGATTGGCTCTAACAGTAACCATGTCCATCAGAAGCTGTGACCTACTAAGGTCACTTAGCCTACTACTTAGCCCACTTAGACTACTGCTACATAAATGTGTTATGTAGAAGGGAATAGAGCTTTTCTATGATACATAGGGGTTGATGTACTAAAACTGCAGAGTGCAAAAATCTGCTGCAGCTGTGTATGGTAGCCAATCAGCTTCTAACTTCAGCTTGTTCAAATAAGCTTTGACAATAAAACCTGGAAGCTGATTGGTTTCTATGCAGACCTGCACCAGATTTTGCATTCTCCAATTTTAGTAAATCAACCCCCTATGTATCGTAGAAAAGCTGTGTATTCCCTTCTGCATAAAATATATACTGTATGTAGTAGTAGGCTAAATGGGCTTTAATGCACACATCAACCCCATAGTGCTTTAGCAAACTGAATGTCATTCATTTAGCATTTACATATTTAACCCCTTCTCATCGCCTCCGTTTAAATAAGACTTTAATGCAGGGAGGCAATGCGGCTTCCCAATCACATGAGCGTTGTGATTGGCTCTCACAACCATCACACAGTCGAGAGTTCGTCCCGTTGGCTCCTGATCAGAAGTGGTGATTGGGAGGCGGCAGGGGCAGTGTGCTCGGAGCTCCCTATGGATTCCTATGTGCATTAAAGCCAGCTTAACCTGTCTCTGTATGTACAGTATCTCACAAAAGTGAGTACACCCCTCACATTTTTGTAAATATTTTATTATATCTTTTCATGTGACAACAGTGAAGAAATGACACTTTGCTACAATGTAAAGTAGTGGACCAAGGACATGGATTACTGGAACCATAATAAACTTATTTGGTTCAGATGGTGTCAATCGTGTGTGGCGGCAACCAGGTGAAGAGTACAAAGACAAGTGTGTCTTGCCTACAGGCAAGCATGGTGGTTGGAGTGTCATGGTCTGGGGCTGCATGAGAGATGCCGACACTGGTGAGCTACAGATCATTGAGGGAACCATGAATGTCAACATGTCCTGTGACATACTGAAGCAGAGCATGATCCCTTCCCTTCACAGACTGGGCTACAGGGCAGTATTCTAACATGATAACGACCCCAAACACACCTCCAAGACGACCACTGCCTTGCTAAAGAAGCTGACGGTAAAGGTGATGAACTGGCCAAGCATGTCTCCAGACCTAAACCCTATTGAGCATCTGTGGGGCATCCTGAAACGGAAGGTGGAGGAGCGCAAGGCCTATAACATCCACCAGCTCCGTGATGTCGTCATGGAGGAGTGGAAGAGGATTCCAGTGGCAACCTATGAAGCTCTGGTGAATTCAATTACCAAGAGGGTTAAGGAAGTGCTGGAAAATAATGGTGGCACTTTCGGACCAGTTTGAACATTTTCACTTAGGGGTGTACTCACTTTTGTTGCCAACGGTTTAGACATCAATGGCTGTGTGTTGAGTTATTTTGAGGGGACAGCAAATTTACACTGTTATACAAGCTGTACACTCACTACTTTACATTGTAGCAAAGTGTAATTTCTACAGTGTTGTCGCATGAAAAGATATAATAAAATACTTACAAAAATGCGAGGGGTGTATTCACTTTCGTGAGATACTGTATACATTACAAGGTCAGGAAGAGATTCATTTACAAAAAACTATTTATGATTCATGGTGCATTAGCAAACCTACGGTAATTTTGTTCAGTTAAGGTTCACATCTTCTTTACAGACTTCTTTACCCCAGCCTACATTCTATAATGCATGCACACTGGTGTTCCTTGTGTGGGGGTGGTGCAATGCATAGTTACAATGAGTTGCACTGTTTCTTATTTTTTTTGTTTTTTTTTGTTGACGTGTCACAAAATAACACATCGTCCAACTCTTATGCACTGTTTGGTGCAGTGGCATGCAGTATGATGTGTAAGGCGCCTTTCAGACAAGCGGGCCCTGGCAGCGGATCTGCCTGCCCAGCGGGGAATCTGTCCACTGATCCCCGCTGAGCAGGCGGGTGACAGGTTCGCTCTCCACTATGGGCTGTCGGAAAGAAACAAACCACTTGTCTCTTTCCATCCAACTGTCATCTGATCCGCCAAATGGATAGGGAATGGATCCCCAGCCGTCTATTTTTAGCGGACACTATCGGATCGGATATTGGCAGGTGTCAACAGATACATGTTCGTTGTTATCTGCCACTCCATAGAGGGCAATGGATGGTCCAATTGGGCCTGCCTAAAAAACTCACAGGTGGACTCGAGCAGTCCGCTCATGTGAAAGGGGCCTTATGCCGCGTATGCACAAGTGAACTTCTCGTCCGCCAGAACTCCGAAGGACTTTGCGACAGAGTTCCGACGGAGTTGCGATGGAGTTCCAACGAAACGGACTTGCCTACACATGATCACACCAAAGTCCGATCATTTGGAACGTGATGACGTACGACCGGACTAGAATAAGGAAGTTCATAGCCAGTAGCCAATAGCTGCCCTTGCGTCCTTTTTTGTCTGTCGGACTAGCATACAGACGAACTGATTTTTCGATCGTACTCGAGTGCATCGGAAAGATTTGAAACATGTTCTATTTCTAGGTTCGTTGGAATTTTCGACAGAAAAGGTCCGATGAAGGTACGATGAAGCCCACACATGATCGGAATGTCCGACGGAATCGTTCCGTCGGACCTTTTCTGCCGGACAGTCCGCTCGCATGTACGCGGCATAAGTGATCATTCACACAGACATGCATCGCTGAGATCAGCATATTTTAGCTGCAGACGTAGTCAGGTGTTTGCGATCAGCTGCGGCTGCTCAGCCCGTATAAATCAATGACAGGCTGACACTGCCTGTGGCTGTTCACATGTAATCTGACCTGTGGCTATAGGCAGATGAACTGCTTTAAAAACAACTTGCCTCTAGGGTCACTCACCTGTCTCTACCCACAGGTAATCGATCCATGTGCGATTATATGCAAACAGCTGCAGAGTCAGTCGGCTTGCCATTGATTCTTACAAAGCTGATCTTAAATGCCTGGCTGTACCTGCCGCACAAATATGCTGATCGGGGGGGGGGGAGAGGGTAATTATGTAACTGAACAGTCATGTGAATGAGCCCTGAATATTCACAGCACAATGCAACACACCTGTTTGGTGTGAATGGGGAACATAGAGAAGCATCTGCCCTATGCAGATCATCGCAGCTCAATGGACACTGTATGAATGAGAGATACCCTTCACTCCCACCTACAGTATGCATCAGCTGCATGTTATTTGTGATTTTCAATGCGCATTGTACACACTACGTGTTATCACATAATTCCACATGTCTCACAATGCTGTAGAATGAAAAGAAAGTCGAACAGGTCATATTTTCCAAATGAAAACAACACAAAGATGTGAACTCCCCATCATTTATAACATTATGAATTGTAGGGCATTGTGTGATCATGATCAGTTGACTCCTTCAAGATAGTGGGCATACCCCAGCGATGCTGTACACAAGGAGATGATCTGAATTATGCAGCCTATAATGTCATGCAGTGGCAGTAGCAATAGCCATAGCATTTCGCACAGCTGCTATGGGAACTGAGGTAGGAGGGGGCCAAATAGGAAGGCTGTAAGGAAATTAAACTTGAAATTTTACCTATTGATGGGCTGAAGTCAGGCTTCAGGATTGTCACTAGTAAACAATCCCCCCTCTGTGTAGTAAGAAGCATTGACTGTGTTACAGTGTAGGTTTATTGTCCTCTGAGCTTCTGCTACAGACTGAAAGTAACCCTGTATGCCTAATGCATTATAAATCCCACACTTTCTCTCTGCTAAAACCTTAAAGCAGAGCTCCAGGGAAAATAGAAATTCTCCATTACAATGGGGCTGCCTCTGCACTGCATGGGTTAAAATGCTTGACTGTGTCTAGAGGACGGGAAAATTTTAATTACTTATCTGCTCCCGCAGGCTCCTCATTGCTGCTAGAATGGCTCCCACTGTGCTTCGGCAGTCTAAGGTTCTCTGGCAACATCAAGACCAATGTAGACCCATGGCCTTGTACTAGATATGAGAATGCCAGGGGACAGTCCATTGCTGGAGCAAAGGAGAGCACGGTGTGCTGAGGGAGCGGAGGATCAGGTAAGTAAAACTGCTGTTACTGTCCCCTGGACTAAAGGAGAATTCTGAAGTGCAGGGCAGTTATGCAAGGGAGGATTTTTAGTTCCATGTTATAAATGATGAGGTTTGTAGTTCCACTAAAAAAGTTTGAAGCTAAACTCCACGTATGTCTTTTATTGCGTACTTACATTGGTCCACCTTGGTCCCGACCAATGAAGAACACTTTGTGGTGTTTTTTATTTTTCATCTATTGAGCCCTTCAGGAAGGAAAGTACTAATGGTGGCATTACATGCTTCTAAATTTGTATCCGATTTGTGCGATTTGATCAAAACAATGGAATCCGAAAACAGTTGAATAGCCATAACATCCCTTACAATTGATATAGACTCAGTTTAATTCAGGGTGGAATGATATCTATTGTTTTTCAATAAAAGGGAGCATTGAGATACTCTGTTTATGAATACAATCATCATAATTTGATTGATTAAATTATGAGATTACATGGTGGAAACAAATTATGATCTTAAAGTCTTAAAGTTCACCTTTTTTCCCCCCTAAATTCCAGCTCCCCTATGTACCAATATACCATTAATGTACTGTACTTCTTTTGCAAAAATAAAAAAGCTTTCCATTTATTCTACACACTCTTACCTCACTGTCCTCATGGCTGTTTAAAAACACTTATCCATTACTTCTGCCTTACTTCCTGGTCAGACTTTAGGTCATGACACAGGAAGGAGTTGACCGGCTGAGGGTAGATGATGCAGGGTGTGTGCTAATGAGGTCAGCTGATCAACTCCTTCCTGTGTCATGACCTAAAGTCTGTCCAGGAAGTAAGGCAGAAATAATGGAGCAGTGTTTTCAAAAAGCCATGAGGACAGTGAGGTAAGTGTATGTAGAATAAATAGAAAGCTTTTTTATTTTTGCAAAAGAAGTACATTAATGGTAGATTGGTACACAGGGGAGCTGTAATTTAGAGAAAAAAAAAGGTGAACTTACCCTTTAACTATTGATGGAAATCCACTTCCTTGTGTGTAGTATATTGATCAAATAGGTTGCTGACTAAAGATCACTTATTCCTATCAGAAGAAATTGAAAAAAAATAATTAATTTATTGAAGCATGAGAATCCAGAACAACCTGCATAGCAGTAAAGGTATCTCTATGGGATCCTGGGAAGCTGTCACAGATGCCGCACAGCCAGTAAGCTTTCATTCATATATCACCATCAGGTCTCAAAAGCATCAAAAAGAACAAGAGAGAGAGAGAGAGAGAGAGAGAGAGAGAGGACTTCATAAAATAATCTGTAAATCATTTATTAAAACGGGAAGACACAGACTACTCACATTAAAAAGTGTCTAAGCCGACACTGGTATAAAACACACACAATAAAACTGAGCCGGCTCCTGTCGCTGTCAAGCTGTCTGCGAACATAGACTTGAGACACCACATCCAAATGCAACGCCCTACATACGTCTTCCAGGATCGAATTTATAGAAGCATGTATGACCCCCCTGAGTTGATGGGGCAGGGTGGAAATTTATTGATTGTTTTGCATTGATCAACAGTGCTGAGATGCTTTGGTCATGAAAACGATCTTATTTCAAGCTATCAGATTATGAGATTACATGATAGAATCAGATGCAATCAATAACTCATCTCTTAACTATCGGGCACTAGAGAAGAGCTCCAGCATGTTTGGGTGCTCTTTCAAACCTCATGTGGCTGAGCTCACCAAGAACCTGTTACCTGTAATGGGCCAATCATCTACAACCAAGGCTTTCCCTGCCCTGCAGCTTCACATATATACCCCCCTTGTGTGGGGAATGCCCCTGCCACAAATGATTGGTCAGGCAGATAACAGCTTCCTGGTGGGCTTGATCATGTGGTTTTGGAAGCGCATCTGAGTGTGTTGGAGCTCATCTCCAATGGTGGCCACAAGTGGTTCAATTTATTTTTTTATCTGATTGATGTGTGATTTAATCAAAACTATCAGAACAAGGAAAAAAATATTGTCATTTTATAATAAAAATTATAAAATGAAATGCAGATGTATTTCTTCATAAAAACAACACATACATTGCATAATAAATACATACTGCACATTGAATTTAACCCTCCAGCATTCAAAAACGGTATGGACCACGGAAAAGAGCTGTCTTGTATCAAATCTGCAAACAATCAAATAACCATACTTTCCTTTCTGATTGATTTAGATTGTGTTCAATCAAACTGAGTTGATGGACCAGAATGGAAATCTATTGATTGTTCTGCCTCAGTCAGCAGCACTGAAGTGCTTTTGTCATGAATCTGATTGTATTTTAATCGATCAGATTATAGGATTACATGGGGAAAATAGAGATGTAATCAATAAATTATTATCTCTGCAATAAGGTAAAAAAACCTTCTGCAAGCAGCTCCACCCCCCGGCTTCCCCAAATACTTACCTGAGCCTGGTCTTGATCCAGCGATGTGCTTGAGAGCAGTGGCTCTCTTGACTCTCTCTCTCCTCATTGGCTCACACACAAGTGAGGAGAGAGTGGGGGGACAGGGCTGAGCCACTCTCTGTGTGTCTTATGGACACACAGAAACAACTCAGGATCAAGAATACACAAGTGCCCCCCGTAGCAAGCGGGGGCACTTGACAGGGGAGAGGAGCCAGGAGCACTGGCGGGGAACCTGACAAAAAGCAGATCCGGGCTGCTCTATGCAAAACCATTACACAGAGCAGGTAAGTATAACATGTTTGTAATTTTAAAAAAATAAAAAGTTTGCCTTTAGAATCACTTTAAAGAGGACCCCCCCACCGAAAAATTTAAAAGTCATATATATATATATTTTAATATTAGGACACTTACCTGTCTAGGGTTCCTGTGATGTCGGCACCCCAGCCGATTTTCGGATCGGCTCTCAGTTGCTGCCATTGCCATTCATGGTAAGTGAGACCGGCAATGAAGCCTTTTGGCCGAAAAGCCTTTCGGCCTCATAGCCAGTTCTCTATTGCGCATGCGCGAAGCTCGCTGCGCTTTCTAACTGGCATGGTGGCAGAGGAAGTAGGAGGGGACTGAACTTCTGAGGGACAGTGCTGCAGCGCAGGATACCGAAAGTGGGGAAGGGTACCTGTCAAAAGTAGGTACCCCCCGAAAGGTGCCAAATGTGGCACCAGAGGGGGGGAGGAAACAGATAGGAGGAGGTTGCACTTTTGGGTGGAACTCCACTTAAACTATTGTTTGAAATCCACTTCTCCATGTGCGTCATATCAATTGAATGGGTTGTCGGCTATGGATTGATCATTCGTATGGGAAGGGATTGACTGGAAAAGAGATCAGCCATTTATTGAAGTGTGTATGGCCACCATAATAAATGTAATCCTCTTCACTGTGTGTGGCATATTGATTTTATGGGTTATCTACTATAGGCTGATTAATCCTATTGGTGAAGATCAATGTGAAAAGAAATGAATCATTTATTGAAGCGTGTATGGCTATCAAAATGTATAAAATCCACTTCCCCTTATTGATTGAATGGGTTGTCAACTATAGATTGATTATTCCAATTGGAGAAGATTGATCTGAAAATAAATTGATTATTTATTAAAGCGTATATGGCTACAACAACAGATGAAATTCTTCCTTCTCTGTAGCATATGGATCACCATAACCATTGAAATTCACATCCCTGTGTGTGCCAAATTGATTGAATGGGTTGTTGACTATAGATTGATTATTCCTTTTTGAGGTTATTGATCTAAACAGAAATTGATTATTTAACGAAGCATGTATAGCTACCATAGCGGATGAAATCCTTCCCTATGTGTGGCATATGGATCGCTATAACAATTGAAATCCACATCCCTGTGTGTGTCAGATCGATTAAATGGGTTAACGACTATAGATTTATTATTCCTATTGAAGAAGATTGATCTGAAAATAAATTGATTATTTAACGAAACGTCTATAGCTACCATAACAACTGAAATCCTTCCCTCTGTGTGTGTGGCATATTGATCATCATAATGATTAAAATACACATCCCTGTGTGTGTCAAATCCATTGAATGGGTTGTTGACTATGACGGTTATTCCTATTGGAGCAGATTGATCTGAAAAGAAATTATTTAATGAAGTGTGTATAGCTAGCTACCATAACACATGAAATCCTTTTCTCTGTGTATCATATTGATCATTATAATGATTACAATCCACATCCCTGTGTGTGTCAGATAGACTGAATGGGCTCTTGACCATAGATTGATTATTCCTATTGGAGGAGATTGATCTGAAAAGAAATGGATTATTTAACAAAGCGTGTAAAGCTACCATAACAGATGAAATTATTTCCTCTGTGTGGCATATGGATCACCATAATGATTGATATCAACATCCCTGTGTGTGCCAAATCGATTGAATGTTTTTTTCGACTATAGATTGATTATTCCTATTGGAGGAGATCAATGTGAAGAGAAATCAATAATTTATGGAAGTGACTATAGCCGTCATAATGATTAAAATACACTTTACTGGGTGTGGCATATCAATTGAATGGGTTGTGGACTGTAGATTGATTATTCCTATTGGAGGAGAATGATCTAAATTTTTTTTATTATTTGCTAGATTGTAAGCTCTAATGAGCAGGGCCCTCTGATTCCTCCTGTATTGGATTCATAGGTGTGCATAGCCTATTGCATTGAGGTGTGCACCCCAAAGTTTAAACACGTGTGTGCATGTGTATATTTACAGATGGTGTCAGTAGAGCAGTAGACGGTGTCATTAGGGCAGAGACTGGTGTCAGTAGAGCAGTGGACGGTGTCATTAGGGCAGAGATTGGTGTCAGTAGAGCAGTGGACGGTGTCATTAGGGCAGAGATTGGTGTCAGTAGAGCAGTGGACGGTGTCATTAGGGCAGAGATTGGTGTCAGTAGAGCTGTGGACTGTGTCATTAGGGCAGAGATTGGTGTCAGTAGAGCAGTGGACGGTGTCATTAGGGCAGAGATTGGTGTCAGTAGAGCAGTGGACGGTGTCATTAGGGCAGAGATTGGTGTCAGTAGAGCAGTGGACGGTGTCATTAGGGCAGAGATTGGTGTCAGTAGAGCAGTGGACGGTGTCATTAGGGCAGAGATTGGTGTCAGTAGAGCAGTGGACGGTGTCATTAGGGCAGAGATTGGTGTCAGTAGAGCAGTGGACGGTGTCATTAGGGCAGAGATTGGTGTCAGTAGAGCAGTGGACGGTGTCATTAGGGCAGAGATTGGTGTCAGTAGATCAGTGGACGGTGTCATTAGGGCAGAGATTGGTGTCAGTAGAGTAGTGGACGGTGTCATTAGGGCAGAGATTGGTGTCAGTAGAGCAGTGGATGGTGTCATTAGGGCAGAGACTGGTGTCAGTAGAGCAGTGGATGGTGTCATTAGGGCAGAGATTGGTGTCAGTAGAGCTGTGGACGGTGTCATTAGGGCAGAGACTGGTGTCAGTAGAGCAGTGGATGGTATCATGAGGGCAGAGACTGGTGTCAGTAGAGCAGTGGATGGTGTCATTAGGGCAGAGATTGGTGTCAGTAGAGCAGTGGACGGTGTCATTAGGGCAGAGATTGGTGTCAGTAGAGCAGTGGACGGTGTCTTTAGGGCAGAGACTGGTGTCAGTAGAGCAGTGGATGGTGTCATTAGGGCAGAGATTGGTGTCAGTAGAGCAGTGGACGGTGTCATTAGGGCAGAGATTGGTGTCAGTAGAGCAGTGGATGTTGTCATTAGGGCAGAGATTGGTGTCAGTAGAGCAGTGGACGGTGTCATTAGGGCAGAGATTGGTGTCAGTAGGGCAGTAGACAGTGTCATTAGGGCAGAGTTGGGGTCAGTAGAGCAGTGGACGGTGTCATTAGGGCAGAGATTGGTGTCAGTAGAGCTGTGGACGGTGTCATTAGGGCAGAGATTGGTGTCAGTAGAGCAGTGGACGGTGTCATTAGGGCAGAGATTGGTGTCAGTAGAGCAGTGGACGGTGTCATTAAGGCAGAGATTGGTGTCAGTAGAGCTATGGGCGGTGTCATTAGGGCAGAGATTGGTGTCAGTAGAGCAGTGGACGGTGTCATTAGGGCAGAGATTGGTGTCAGTAGAGCAGTGGACGGTGTCATTAGGGCAGAGATTGGTGTCAGTAGAGCAGTGGACGGTGTCATTAGGGCAGAGATTGGTGTCAGTAGAGCTGTGGACGGTGCCATTAGGGCAGAGATTGGTGTCAGTAGAGCAGTGGATGGTGTCATTAGGGCAGAGATTGGTGTCAGTAGAGCAGTGGATGGTGTCATTAGGGCAGAGATTGGTGTCAGTAGAGCAGTGGACGGTGTCATTAGGGCAGAGATTGGTGTCAGTAGAGCAGTGGATGGTGTCATTAGGGCAGAGATTGGTGTCAGTAGAGCAGTGGATGTTGTCATTAGGGCAGAGATTGGTGTCAGTAGAGCAGTGGATGTTGTCATTAGGGCAGAGATTGGTGTCAGTAGAGCAGTGGACGGTGTCATTAGGGCAGAGATTGGTGTCAGTAGGGCAGTAGACAGTGTCATTAGGGCAGAGTTGGGGTCAGTAGAGCAGTGGACGGTGTCATTAAGGCAGAGATTGGTGTCAGTAGAGCTGTGGACGGTGTCATTAGGGCAGAGATTGGTGTCAGTAGAGCAGTGGACGGTGTCATTAAGGCAGAGATTGGTGTCAGTAGAGCAGTGGACGGTGTCATTAGGGCAGAGATTGGTGTCAGTAGAGCAGTGGACGGTGTCATTAGTTCAGAGATTGGTGTCAGTAGAGCAGTGGACGGTGTCATTAGGGCAGAGATTGGTGTCAGTAGAGCAGTGGACGGTGTCATTAGGGCAGAGATTGGTGTCAGTAGAGCAGTGGACGGTGTCATTAGGGCAGAGATTGGTGTCAGTAGAGCAGTGGACGGTGTCATTAGGGCAGAGACTGGTGTCAGTAGAGTAGTGGACGGTGTCATTAGGGCAGAGATTGGTGTCAGTAGAGCAGTGGATGGTGTCATTAGGGCAGAGATTGGTGTCAGTAGAGCAGTGGACGGTGTCATTAGGGCAGAGATTGGTGTCAGTAGAGCAGTGGACGGTGTTATTAGGGCAGAGATTGGTGTCAGTAGAGTAGTGGATGGTGTCATTAGGGCAGAGACTGGTGTCAGTAGAGCAGTGGACGGTGTCATTAGGGCAGAGATTGGTGTCAGTAGAGCAGTGGACGGTGTCATTAGGGCAGAGACTGGTGTCAGTAGAGTAGTGGACGGTGTCATTAGGGCAGAGATTGGTGTCAGTAGAGCAGTGGACGGTGTCAGTAGTTTTTATTTTTATTATTTTACTTTTT
The DNA here is from genome assembly GCF_042186555.1 of Aquarana catesbeiana. Lineage (NCBI taxonomy): Eukaryota > Metazoa > Chordata > Amphibia > Anura > Ranidae > Aquarana > Aquarana catesbeiana. Next base: position 420,378,733 of record NC_133324.1, on the reverse strand, counting down.
TACAATTGTATAGTTTGATTTATTTTTTTATTATTTTTTTTTTTTTTTGTTTAGGAACCCCATTAGGGGGCTTTGGTGAAATATCAGGAGTCTAAACAGGGGGAATCTGCGCCACACAGGATGATAAAGGTGTACCCAGGCCCACCTGACACACCCTGTGCGCACACCTATGATTGAATTATATTGTAACTGTACTGTTTGCCTTAACGTTGTAAAGCGCTGCGCAAACTGTTGGCGCTATATAAATCCTGTACAATAATAATAATAATTTAACTAAGTGTGTATATCTACCATAATGAATGAAATTCTTCCCTCTGTGTGTGTGGCATATTGATAAAATCCATATCGCAGTGTGTGCCAAATTGATTGAAGGGTTTGTTGAGTAAAGATCTAAAAGGCACTAATAAGTTTAGAAGATTTTTTTAGATTGTAAGCTCTAGGGAGCAGGGCCCTCTGATTCCTCTTGTACCAAATTGTAATGTAACTGGAAGGTCTGCCTTTATTTTAAGCGCTGAGCAAATTGTTGGCACTATATAAATCCTGTATAATAATAATAATGATTGGTATTTTTCCATATATTTATCAAACTTTGGACGTTTGAATTCGCATATTTGTTGAATTGTGCATTTGTGACTTTTCTTTATGTAGGTGTTTTGGATCCAATGACAGATCACTGCAGAGTCACACTTAGTATATAGATCGATGGATTTGTGATGATTGGGTGAGCTAGGTATGGCATTAGTGTAGCAGATGTGGAATAGTTGGGATAAATGACAGAGAGATCGGTGTATTGTAGTGCGGGGAGGAGAGGAATTGGGGAGGAGAGGACTCAGGGAGGAGAGGAATGCGATGTGTAGAGGGGGAAGGGGGAGGGGTCTTGGGAGGAGGTGATAGCTGGGAGTTGGTGGGAGGAGCTATGAGGGGAGCCGCCGCCTTGGCGTCCAATGAGCGCTGGGTAGAAGGTGGTGTTGCGGCGGTGCAGTGAGCTGCCTGATGTGCTGAGCGGAGCAGACTGACAGACAGGGGGGCCGGGGACACACAGCGCCTGCCAACACAAGTCCACAATAATAAAAAAAAACACTCGGGATCGGCCTCTCCTGGACCGCGTTCAAGTCCGCCCGGCATAGCCAGCCTCCAGGAGTGCAGGAGCCAGGAGCACACTACTACTTCTCTACTACTACTACTACTTCTACTACTACTTTGACTGACTTCACCCTGCACCACCGCCGCTCCTCATACCTCACACCTATTTATAAACACGTCACCCCTAGAACAAAATAAAACACAGCAGCAGAAATAAGTGTCACCTAAGACATGTGAAGAGCCCAGGAGCCCTGTCATTAATGCACTACACTGCCATGGTATGTGTTTTAGACATCCTTCTGGGTGCTGTCATAGCGGTTGTGGGGGAGGGGAGGGGAGGGGTGCCCACAACTTGTGCCGACGATTTCTTCTCTTGGTTGTCTGATTTTTGGCAGCATCTGGATGTGGGTCACACTTCTGTGCCAGGGAGCTGGGGGCCAAGAGGGTAAGGCTTGGCACCCATCCTGCCAGATATGGAGACCACCCCCCCCTACCTTCTGTATAAGGATGGCATGGGGGGCACCGACCTGCACCCATCACCTGATTTAACCCCAACAAGTGTCTTTCCATGTCAGTGTGTGTACCCAGAGGAGGAGAGCCCAACTATGTAATCACCCCCCAAATCTAGGGGCTCGTCCTCAACCACCATACCCCATAGAAGTCCAATACTACCAGGAGCAATATTCAACTTCTACAGAGATCCCAGGGAGCTTTATTACTCATTTATAGGTTACCCTATAGGTATGTATAGACACCTAGGGAAACTCAATACTGCCAGGAGTTGTCACTGATTTATGTTACCCTATAGGTATGTATAGGCACTTCATAAAGTTTAATACTTCCAGAAGTGGTCACTGGTGTATATGTTACCCTATAGTAATGTATAGGCACTTCATAAAGTTTAATACTTCCAGAAGTGGTCACTGATGTATATGTTACCCTATAGTTATGTATAGGCACTTCATACATTTTATTACCTCCAGAAGTTGTCACCGATTTATATGTTACTCTATAGGTATGTGTAGGCACTTCATACACTTTATTGCTGCCAGGAGTTGTCCCTGATGTATATGTTGCCCTGTAGGTATGTATAGGCACTTCATAAAGTTTAATACTGCCAGACGTTGCCGCTAATTTATATGTTACCCTATAGACATCTTACATGTTACTGTATGTATAGACAATTCATGACGTTTAATACTGTCTGAAGCTGTCAGTGATGTATATGTTACCCTATAGGTATGTACTGGCACTTCATGAAGCTTAATACTGCCAGAAGTTGCCACTAATTTATATGTTACCCTATAGACATCTTACATGTTACTGTATGTATCGACACTTCATGACGTTTAATACTGCCTGAAGCTGTCAGTGATGTATATGTTGCCCTATAGGTATGTATTGGCACTTCATGAAGCTTAATACTGCCAGAAGTTGCCACTGATTTCTTACATGTTACTGTATGTATAGACACTTCATAAAGTTCAATACTGCCAGAAGTGGTCACTGATGTATATGTTACCCTATAGTTATGTATAGGCACTTCATACATTTTATTACTTCCAGGAGTTACCAGTGATGTATATGTTACCCTATAGGTATGTATAGGCACTTCATAAAGTTTAATACTGCCAGACGTTGCCACTGATTTATATGTTACCCTATAGACATTTTAAATGTTACTGTATGTATAGACGTTTCATAAAGTTTAATACTGCCAAACGTTGCTGCTGATTTATATGTTACCATATAGACATCTTACATGTTCCTTTATGTATAGACACTAAATGAAGTTTATTACTGCCTGAAGTTGTCACTGGTGTATATGTTAATATATATATATATATATAATATTAATTATTATTATTATACAGGATTTATATAGCGCCAACAGTTTGCGCAGCGCTTTGTATATATATACAGCTAGGGAAGCTCAATACTGCCAGGAGTTGTCACTGATTTATGTTACCCTATAGGTATGTATAGGCACTTTATAAAGTATAATACTGCCAGAAGTTGTCACTGATTTATATGTTACACTATAGACATCTTACATGTTACTGTATTTATAGACACTTCATGACATTTAATACTGCCTGAAGTTGAAGTTGTCACTGATGTATATATATATATCTATATATATCTATGGAAGTTCAATACTGGCATGAGCTACCAATGATTTATGTTACCCTATACATAGATATTTTACTGATTTATATGTTACCCAATACATAGAAATGTTACTATATATATAAACACTTCAGGAAGTTTAATACTACCAGGAGCTCTTGCTGATTTCTATGTTACCCTATACATAAACGTGTTACATCTTTCTGTATGTATAGACACTTATGGACACCTATGGAACGTTAATGCTGGCAAGGCCTGTCACTGATTTGTGTTACCCTGTAGACATTTTACATGTTACTGTAAGTATAGACACCTATGGAACTTTAATACTGGCAGGGACTGTCACTGATTTGCATGTTACGCTATATATACAAATGTTACTGTATACATAGCCATGTCTATACTTGTAGTAGCTGTCACTGATTTGTATGTCACCTTATACATAGATATGTTACTGTATATACATAGACACCTATGGAAGTTGAATACTTGTGGGGGTTGTCACTGATTTACATGTTACTGTATACATAGATATGTTAAATGTTACTGTATACATAGCCACCAATGGAAGTTAAAGATTTTATTGGCTTTCATTAATTGCTGAAAGTTGTTAGCGCTTGCTTGTCTTCTGTGATTGATCTGATTTTATTCTTTAATATCACCATATTACTGTATACATAGATACCTATAGAAGGGAAGCATTATCATTGACCTGCAGCAGGGGCTTTCATTGATTGCTGAAGGATGTTAGAAGAGCTTAGCTAGCTTCTCTCATTTTTCTGTAATGATTTGGATTAAAAATACCATCACCATCTTACTAGATACATAGACACTTTACATACATAGACATCTTGCATGTTACTTTATACATAGACACCTATGGGAGTTAACCATTTTTTTTGGCCTGCAGCAGAAGCTTTTACTGTTTGCTACAAATTGTTAGAAGAGCTTGTTTGGCTTCTGTTTTTGTTCTGATTTCCGATGTAACACTTTGGATACAAACAAAGTAGCAGAGTTACTGGATACATAGACATGTCACATGGCATTGTATACATAGACACAAGTTGAACATTACTACTGGCTTGCATCAAGGGCTTTCACTGAAAGTTGTTAGAAAAGTGTGTTTAGTTTTTTGCCATGGATCTGATTTTCTTTGTAACGCTTTGGATTAAACATATAGTACCACCATGATACTGTATACATGTTACTGTATGCATAGAGACCTAAGAAAAGGAAATACAACTATTGGTTTGCAGCGAGAGGAGTGACAAATGCTGAAAGTTGTTAAAAGTGTTTGCTTAGCCTCCTCTCTCTGTATTTGATCTGATGTTCTTTGTAACACTTCTGATAATATATATATATATATATATAGTGTATTATTGGCATGTTACTGTAATGTATTCCTAGGCAGGCACTCATACATCTTGTATTTTCCATCTGGGCAGTGACTTATGTGTGCTATTTCCTGTCTGTATACCCCTAGGTATGTCAGTTTCCTATATATCTCTGCCACCTTCCCCCTCCTCTGCAGTTCTTATGTGTCACACTCTAACTCCGTTCTGGTTCACGCTAATCTGCACACATTGTTCCACATCCATATTTACAATATTTATGTACTCCCAGTGGTTTATGTTTTGATATTTTGACTGGTCTGTAAATCCTAGTGAACATGATCCCTTCTGCTCTACACCTGTTATGCATTCTGTAGGTTACAATGCTCTTCCTTGAAAATATCTTTGGAATGATCAAATCATCCATACTACATTACCCTGGAATGCTGTGGCTGGGGTTGTATATCACTTCTCAACTTTATTAATGTACTTCTTTATCATAGCTTATATTTACATAAGAGGTGGTGGGCTAATATCAATAATCCCTTGTCACGGGTACATGTATTAATAGTACCCCTTATCTGTGTTCAAATGTATTACAGACTTCAAATAGAATTTACATTAACAATCCGAGCCCCCCTACCATTCCCCAGAAGTACACTGACCTCTTTTGTATGTATTGTAGCCATTAATTGAATTCGTTTAACTGCATTTTGTTGCTTAAGGATTGTCACATTTTTAATAGAAATATGCAGATGGCTGTCCAAACATTCTACAATTTTCTTGTACAATTTTGCCTTAGGTTTACCAAAACCATATAATATGAGGTCAATCCTAAACACTCTTAATTTGTATGCAATCTGACAGGCCCTTTCACTACATAGTTCAAGGTAAATTTAAAGGAAAGTGAATAAGAAAATTGCATAATGCATGGCCAGCTTCAGTGTAACTATATCAGTATGCATAAGGCCTCATGCACACAGGGCATTGTATTTTCTCCTCTGAATGCCTTTTACTCCTGGCAGGAAATAGCTGCTTTAAAATCGTACCTAAAGTCTCATATTGCACACACGCACTAAATGCGTTTAGTCGCGTCAAGAGCTTTTGCTTCTCCAAAGTTCCTCTCCTGAACATGCTGGGATTTTTGCTAATATCTATATATATATATATATATATATATAGATATATAGATATATCTATATATATAGATATATCTATATATCTATATATATATATATATCTATATGTATATATATATATTGTGCAAGGGTGCACCATTGGTAAAAAATTGTACATGCAACCAAGTCCCAAATCTCTCTCTCTCTTTTTCTCTCCCTCTCTCTCTCTCTCTCTCTCTATATATATATAATAGGCCTGGGCATTTTAGACTGAGCAGCCAACTTTTCCAGGGACGGGGGGAGGTGTTTGTCGGTTGACATTTGCGGGGGTGGCTGGTGTCGGTCCTCCATACTGTAATGTGCAGGGGACTCGGGTACAGCGTGGCTTTCTCTGGTGGTGCGGGTACAGCGTGGCTCTCTGGTGGTGCGGGTACAGCGTGGCTCTCTCTCTCTCTGGTGGTGCGGGTACAGCGTGGCTCTCTCTGGTGGTGCAGTACAGCATGTCTCTCTCTCTCTGGTGGTGCGGTACAGCATGGCTCTCTCTGGTGGTATGGTACAGCATGGCTCTCGTGGCTCTCTGGTGGTGTGGGTACAGCGTGGCTCTCTTTGGTTGTGTGGGTACAGCGTGGCCCTCTGGTGGTGTGGGTACAGTGTGGCTCTCTCTCTCCCTGGTGGTGCCGGTACAGTGTGGCTCTCTCTCTCTGGTGGTGCGGTACAGCATGGCTCTCTCTCTGGTGGTATGGTACAGCATGGCTCTCGTGGGCTTTCTGGTGGTGTGGGTACAGCATGGCTCTCTGGTGGTGCAGGTACAGCGTGACTCTCTCTCTGGTGGTACGGGTACAGCATGGCTCTCTCTCTCTCTCTGGTGGTGTGGTACAGCATGGCTCTCTCTCTCTGGTGGTGCCGGTACAGCGTGGTTCTCTCTCTCTGGTGGTGCAGTACAGCGTGGCTCTCTCTCTCTCTGATGGTATGGTACAGCATGTCTATCTCTCTCTCCGGTGGTGCCATACAGCGTGGCTCTCTCTGTTGGTGGGGGTACAGCGTGGCTCTCTCTGGTGGTGCAGGTACAGCGTGGCTCTCTCTGGAGGTGCGGTTATAGCGTGGCTCTCTGGTAGTGCAGGTACAGCATGGCTCTCTCTGATGGTGTCGGTCCTCCATACTGTAATGTGCAGGGACACTGTGATATAAAGGGGACTGGGGTACAGCGTGGCTTTCTATGGTGGTGCAGGTACAGCGTGGCTCTCTGGTGGTGCGGGTACAGTGTGGCTCTCTCTCTCTCTGGTGGTGCGGGTACAGCGTGTCTCTCTCTCTCTTGTGGTGCGGTACAGAATGTCTCTCTCTCTAGTGGTGCGGTACAGCATGGCTCTCTCTGGTGGCATGGTACAGTATGGCTCTCGTGGCTCTCTGCTGGTGTGGGTACAGCGTGGCTCTCTTTGGTGGTGTGGGTACAGCGTGGCTCTCTGGTGGTGTGGGTGCAGCGTGGCTCTCTCTCTCCCTGGTGGTGCCGGTACAGCGTGGCTCTCTCTCTCTGGTGGTGCGGTACAGCATGGCTCTCTCTCTGGTGGTATGGTACAGCATGGCTCTCGTGGGCTCTCTGGTGTGGGTACAGCATGGCTCTCTGGTGGTTCAGGTACAGCGTGACTCTCTGGTGGTGCAGGTACAGTGTGGCTCTCTCTCTCTCTCTGGTGGTGTGGTACAGCATGGCTCTCTCTCTCTGGTGGTATGGGTACAGCATGGTTCTCTCTCTTTGGTGGTGCAGTACAGCGTTGCTCTCTCTCTGATGGTGCGGTACAGCATGTTTCTCTCTCTCTGGTGGTGGGGGTACAGCGTCGCTCTCTGTGGTGGCGCGGGTACAGTGTGGCGCTCTGGTGGTGTGGGTACAACATGCTTCTCATGGCTCTCTCTGGTGGTGCGGGTACAGCATAGCACTCTGATGGTGCGGGTACAGCGTGGCTCTCTCTGGAGGTGCGGGTACAGCATGGCACTCTGGTGGTGCGGGTACAGCGTGGCTCTCATAGTTCTCTCTGATGGTGTGGGTACAGCGTGGCTCTCTGGTAGTGCAGGTACAGCATGGCTCTCTCTGATGGTGCAGGTACAGGGTGGCACTCTGATGGTGCGGGTACAGCGTGGCTCTCACTGGTGGTGCAGGTACAGCGTGGCTCTCTCTGGTGGTGCGGGTACAGCGTGGCTCTCTGGTCATGCGGGTACAGCGTGGCGCTCTGGTGGTGCGGGTACAGCGTGGCTCTCATGGTTCTCCCTGATGGTGTGGGTACAGGGTGGCTCCCTGGTGGTGCGGGTACAGTGTGGAGCTCTGGTGGTGTGGGTACAGTGTGGCTCTCTCTTGTGCAGGTACAGCGTGGCGCTCTGGTGGTGCGGGTACAGCGTGGCGCTCTGGTGGTGCGGGTACAGCATGGCGCTTTGGTGGTGCGCATACAGCATGGCTCCCATGGCTCTCTCTGATGGTGCGGGTACAGCGTGGTGCTCTGGTGGTGCGGGTACAGTGTGGTGTGGGTACAGCGTGGCTCTCTCTGGTGGTGCGGCTGGAGGAGGAGCAGTCCATAGGGGCCTAGAGCGGAACTGTCAGCGCAGCTCTGAGGCTGAGCTGTGTGTGAGAGACACACAGGTCACCCCATGCAGCCACTAGTTCCGCCAAAGACACAGGCACGGCCGCATAATGATAGGCGAACAGCGGCCGTGGCCTGCGTTAACCCTGTCCAGGCCGTGGTCACCGCTTACCTCCCGCTGTGTGGCCTGATCATCAACAGGGCACGGAACGGGAGGCCCCGGCCCACCAGGCACATGCCTGGTCTGCCCTATGGCCAGTCCGGGCCTGTATACTGTATATAGATCTATATATATAGATCTATATATAAATCTATATATATAGATCTATCTATCTCTATATATATAGATCTATATGTATAGATATATAGATCTATATATATATAGATATATCTATATATATAGATCTATATATATAGATATATATCTAGATAGATAGGTAGATAGATAGATAGATAGATAGATAGATAGATAGATAGATAGATAGATAGATAGATAGATAGATAGGTGGATAGATAGGTCTTACTTAAAATGTATGGTACAAAGCCTATGCTCTATATACAGATCCTTTGTAGTAAAATGTGTGTATACGTCATGTGGCCATGTGTTCCGTCCCTCCTAATTATCTGCCAGTGATCACTTGACAGTATGTCTAATAGAATAGTGAATGTTCAGCTGCCACATGTATATGACCCTGTCTGGGACTGGGAGTTAAGAAATGCTCAGGTCGGAGTGGGTGTGACAGTTCTTCTTTACTTTGACACAAGGAGCTGAGGTGGCGTGATCTGAATTATTATTAGTGCGCTGAACATGCTTGTCTCCCCCCTCCCCCCCTTTCTGCAGTTTGTGAGAGGAGCCTGCCATTGAACTTGAGACAGGACAGACAAGATCCGCACTTTTTTTTTTAAGTACAGTAGCTGCCAGGGAAAAGGCGCCAAATACACCGAATTAACTCTTACTTTCACTGATCCCTTCTATCCAGCTGTTTTAGAAAAGCTAGAAGTGCAATTAAAAGACATCAGCTGAAAGCATAGACAAACAATGGCACACTGGAGAGTTATAGTCGGTCAGTCATTTAGATTGATTACTACATTGTTAATACATTCAATTAAAATATTCATAGTTGCTAAATATCTATGGCTTTAATAAAATATTGACAACGGTGACTGGTTGCTCTCCATTACATCCACCTAGGCTTCAGGCAAACATTTTTCGAGAATTATTAGAATGAAAACAGGCTTATGATTGGTTGCTTTTGGAAACAAAGAAACTTTAAAGCAACACCCTTTAACATGCTGACCAAGTTCATACACTAAGGTCCTAACAACACTTTTCTGACAGTATGGCCCCTTAGAAATGGCTTGCGCCAGACTCAAAAATACCTGCCACCTGTTTTGGTATCTTTATTGAAATGTGCGCAAATTCGGGGAGTTCTTAATAGAGCCACTCTTACAAAAGGTCTCTATGGCTGCACCAAAATAAAACATAATTACTTCCAAGATGTAAATAACAAAACTAGAGCTAATGAAGACCAACTCTAACTTAGCTTACAGAGACAGGCACAGTGCATATCTCTGTACGCTGCATAGCAGAGTGGCATGTTTGCTGCTGCTCCTTCCTCCCCACCTGTCACTGGTTGTTAAGGGATAGTAAAGGTATTTTTTTTAAATAAATAACAAACATGTCAATAATTACCTGCTCTGTGGAATGAAATTGCACAGAGCGGCCGCGAACCCCCTTTTTTTCAGGTCCCCCGCCAGCACCCCTTGACCCTCCACTCTGTCCAGTGCCCCAACAGGGCACTCGTGCATGCTCTCATCCGAGACCTGCTGCTGCATCCATTGACACAGACAGTGGGACTCAGCCCCCCCGCTCCTTCCTCACTGGCTTTGATTGACAATAATGGGAGCCAATGGCTCCAGGTGCCCCAGCAAAGGCAGCAAGACTTGGAAGTGAGGGGAGAGAAGAGCTGCAGACATGCACAGCGCTGGATTGAATGAGGGCTCAGGTAAATAAAAGGGGAATGAGGTGGGGAAGCTGACATCTAAATATTTTTTACCTTAATGCAAGGATTACATTAAGGTAAAAAAATGTTAGGCTTTACAACTACTTTAGGAATGCTTGCAGCTTCACAGCCAACAGCCTCCTAGAAACCAGTGACACTGACAATGGGCGGAGCCTGGTGGGGTTTCAGAAACACTAGTTTCCTATAAGGTTCACTCTCTTCTTGTGATTGACATCAGGCAGTAGGTATATTTGATAGCTAACAGCAGGCTGTCTATTGGCTTTGTACCTGCCCACTGCCTGCTGTTAATCACAAGTTGAGTGGATCTGATAGGGAACTAGTGTCTCTAAATCTCCAGCAGCCTCTGCCCAACCCATACAAAACTCCACGTATGCTGTGTTATCTATGTAACAACTGCAGTGGCGGGGAGAAGGGAGAGGGGGTTCAGCTGCATTGAGGACGGAGTGGGCTTTATTTACTAAAGCTGGAGAGTGCAAAATCAGGCTCACTTCTACATAGAAACCAATCAGCTATTAACTTCAGCTTGTTCAGTTAAGCTTTGGGAATAAAACTTGGAAGCTGATTGGTTTCAATGCAGAAGTGAGCCTGATTTTGCACTCTCCAGTTTTAGTAAATAAAGCCCAGTATCTGTATGGACACTCCATACTCAGTACACCTTTGCATGCAATGGTTTCCAAGAGGTACATGAAACTGCCTGCACCGACATTTGTCCTGCAGAGGCGATAGGGTATTCCAAGAGTGTCTTAGACACTCTTTATGAAGTCCCTTAATTGCCTCTTTGGGACTTTAAATTGTAAGTTCACCTTTTCACAAAAAATAAAAAGGGCATCTAACACAATACATCCTTTCCATCCCCTCCAAGTCCCCACTGCACTTACCTTCATGGATGACTAGCTTTGACTGCCTATTAAAAGGCAAGCCATGGTCTTCTTCCCTTTCTTTCCTTACCAACACTTGGATGGATCAGAGCAGTTCTGATTGGTCAATGCTGACATGTGACCACTTTGACCAGTCAGAATTGTTTGGATCTGTCCCTGTTAGATCTGTCCCAGGAAGTGAAAGCTAATCATCCACAGAGGTAAATGGAGCAGAAGGGGTGGAAGGGGGTGTAGGAAGTTAGTTACATTTTTTGTGAAAAGGTGAACTTACATTTGAAATAAGTTAATGTATTGAGATATTCCGATGTCTCATGGTATGAAAAATCTATATTTTTTCAATCCAAAAAGTTTTTATTAGTAGTAAAATGGGCATAAAGTAACAACCTCAATGTTAACAAAGACGTGCACCCTTGTTGTACACAGTGGAAAAATCTAGCAATTTTAACGTTCTCATTATTGAAACATCCATAACCTTTGAGCAGATATTCTTAGAAAAAAAATTCCAGGATTCCAGCCCAGTTTAAACGAAGCCTCTTTTAATAGATTAGTGGCATCAACCTTGAGGACGAGGTAAAAAATGAGTATGGTTTGTATTCCAGTGCAGAGTGCTTGTTGTGAATATCCTGTGGTTTCTAAAATCCTCCCACTTATTCCCCAGTTCAGTCAATTAGCCCATTCATCTGTGGGGCAGGCTCAGCCTAAGGGAATGTAGCGAGCTTCAGATTTCTAAATGGCCAGGAAATTTATAACACAGGCAGAGTGCACTGTAATGACAGTAACATTAGATTAGCTGCCCGACTTTAGTTTTTTCATTTAGTTGTGTCCATTACAGGAAAAGTAAAACTTGTTATTTGCACTAACCTAAAACTATTCCAGGTGAGAGTTTGGAAATGATTTGCTATCACAAGAAAACATGTTTTTGCAGGAATTTTGAGAAATGTATGGTAGGCATTTCCTTAAATGGGAACAGTATACAATCAAATGCATCCAACATGTGGTTTTCCAGCTGCGGTGGAGGTCCAGTATATCCACATTACCAAAGGAGCATCCCAAGTCTGGATCCGCCAGCTGCTTGGACTAATGGCAGTCTCAGCCTCTCAGCGAGCCGCTGAGACACTGAGAGGGCAGCTCCCCGCCCCTCCACAGCTCAGCGCTCCAATGAGTGTGGAGGAGCAGAGCAGGAGAGATGCTGACTGACAGGCAGCAGCTCTCTGCTCGGGGAGGTGAGAGAACCGAGCCATCAGCGATGTTCGGTGGCTCGGTTCTCAGTGAAGAGACGCCGAGGGACAGCTGCAGCATCGGTGTGATGCTGCATCCAGCTAGGTAAGTATGAATCTAAAGAAAAAACGAAAACCCATACTTCTCTTTTAAGGTGAAAAACCTTCTGTACTGCAGCAGCCCCCCAGAGCCCCCCTTTTTCTCACCTGAGCCCGATCGTTCCAGCATCGAGGACGAGCAGAGCAGCTCCAGCCGCTGTCTCGGGTCTTTATTTGATAGATTGATAGCAGCAGGAGCCATTGGCTGCTGCTGCTGTCAATCAAATCCAGTGACACGGGGGTGGGGCCAAGTCCTGCTGTCTGTGTCAATGGATGCAGGATGAGCATGAGTGCCCCCATGGAATGCGGCTCTCCGTGGGGGCAGTCAACGAGGAGGAGGAGCCAGGAGCACCGCCAGGGACCCCAGAAGAAGAGGATCGGGCCGCTCTGTGCAAATCCCTTGCACAGAGCAGGTAAGTATAGGCATGTTTGTTATTTAAACAAAAAAACAAACCTTTACAATCACTTTAAGTTCTGATTCTTGTTTTCTCAGTCTGACTGCCTCTGTGCAGGGGATTCTCGCACAGATTCAGGTGCTTATTATGTTAGCTTAGCTAGGGGGGCAGCATGGCCATCCACCGAAAGTTCTCCAACATCCCCCTCCCCCCGGCCGCAGCATTCTGGGACATGTCACAGGTCCCGGAAGGCTGCAGGACCATTCACAAAGCTCATCATGGCTTTCACATGCACAGTGGGCAGCTGATTGTGAAGCCGCAAGGAATCACAGCTGGCTGTCAGTGACCCAAAAGCTGACAAAGAACCAGTTCAGGTAAGGATGGCAATGGACCTCTTGACAGGTGAGTGTCCTTTAATTAGAAAACAGCAGCTACAATATTTGTAGCTGCTGACTTTTTTTTTTCTTTTTGTCAAACAGGGTGAAGAACTGCTTATATGTAAAACTTAATGAATACATAAATAGTTTACATTGTGTTTTGTTCATATTTACCTAGTTTTCAGCTAACGTTGATATTATGCCCTTATACAGATAGCAAGGGGTTGATTTGCTAAAGTCGAATATGCTGCTCCTCATCCAATCATATGCAAGCAAAAAAAAGCTCCTTTTTTTATTGTCCTTGCATGTGATTGGGTATTTTTTTTTTGCAAAGTGCAAACTTCTCTTGCAAAGTAAAAAGTACCCTATTTGCCTTAGTAAATCATCCACTAAGGGACTTCTTCCCAGGTAGAGATAAATAAACATTTTTATCATGACAAGTGCTCATTTATACCAAGATTTAGGCATCAATGGCATTACAAGGAGCTGTCCATGTAAATTGGCTATGCGTGCCTCCACTTGAATCACCGTGAACCCTTTTTCATTCTAACTATACATGAGTGTCACTAGCATTATCTGATATGTGAATCACACCCCAGGACACCCTGATAATTACTTTGTGACATCTACTGATGTAACTCTTGTAGCCGCAAGGTCTATGTGAGCGATTTATGGGGAAGTGACCTCTTGGCGGGATTTGAAGGCATCAATTTCAACATGCTGGCAATGTATAGATTGGCAGAAAAAAAAGTGTAACAGCTCTGCTTATACTGGACATGATCAGCTCTCATTACATTGTGCGATGTTACTATGCTGTGGACTATTCTGTAAAATCTAAGCTTCAAAAAAAAAAAAAAAAAGTTTGCTCTTTTGACCTTGTAAGTTGTTATGTAGGGAGTTAAGCTGTCTATACAGATAACAGAACCCAAAACTGTTGAGGCATCATTTTGTTTTGGGGTTTATTTGCATCGGTTTAATACAGCCCAGTCTTTGTCCCTTTTGTATAGTGGCTTGTGCAGTCGCTTTTACCTTAACCATCCTCTGTCAGCAAGGCCTTCATCAAAGTGAATGAAAGCATGCTCTTCCGCAGATTATTGTGCTTAGCTAAGGTTTCTTCTTGACATTGAGCAATGCGTAAGGTGCTTATAAGCCATTTCTACATAAAGAAGTGCTTTGATTGTCACTTAGGAAGATTGCATCTTGTAACTGCAATGCTGGATGCCATAAGTCTATGGCGCTGTTCTTTTATTGGATGTTTCATTGTGTGACTAATAAGTATAACCGTTGTATTTGTATGAATTATTCACAATATCATTGTCTTTGTAATGTCCATACAGCTGTGCGTTTAGAAGAAGATGCATATTTTTCATGATTTGCCTAGCGTGCTTGAGGTTGTTTAACCACTTCAGCCCTTGAAGATTTTACCCCCTTCCTGACCAGAGCACTTTTTGCGATTCGGCACTGCGTCGCTTTAGCTGACAATTGCGCGGTTGTGTGACGCTGCACCCAAACAAAATTGACGTCCTTTTTTCCCCACAAATAGAGCTTTCTTTTGGTGATATTTGATCTCCTCTGCGGTTTTTATTTTTTGTGCTATAAACAAAAAAAGAGCTACAATTTTGAAAAAAACGCAATATTTTTTACTTTTTGCTATAATAAATATCCCCAAAAATTATATTAAAAAAATAATTTTTTTCCTCAGTTTAGGCCGATACGTATTTTTCTACATATTTTTGGTAAAATAAATTGCAATAAGCGTATATTGATTGATTTGCGCAAAAATTATAGCATCTACAAAATAGGGCATAGTTTTATGGCATTTTTATTATTAATTTTCTTTTACTAGTAATGGCGGCGATCTGCGATTTTTATCGGGACTGCAACATTATGGCGGACACAACGGACAATTTTGACACATTTTTGGGACCATTGGCATTTATACAGTGATCAGCGCTATAAAAATGCATTGATTACTGTAAAAATGTCACTGGCAGGGAAGGGGTTAACACTAGGGGGCGATCAAGGGGTTAACTGTGTTCCCTAGTGTGTGTTCTAACTGAAGGGGGATGTGGACTGTGTAGGGGAGATGACAGATCACTGTTCATACTCTGTATGAACAGATGATCTGTCACTTCTCCCCTCAGAGAACCGGAAACTGTGTGTTTATACACACACACACACAAATCCCGGTTCTTTGTGTGCCCCGAGCGATCGTGGGAGCCCGGCGGTGATCGCGACCGCCGGGCATGCGCATCGGCTCTGTGGGCAATCAGCGGGCACGTGCCCCTAGTGGCCACAGGGCGAAGCGACGTTACATATTGTTGTTTCGC
Organism: Aquarana catesbeiana; assembly: GCF_042186555.1. Classification (NCBI taxonomy): domain Eukaryota; kingdom Metazoa; phylum Chordata; class Amphibia; order Anura; family Ranidae; genus Aquarana; species Aquarana catesbeiana. The sequence continues at coordinate 420,363,187 of NC_133324.1, read as the reverse complement.
CCAGCCTGCCATTCTGCCGCAGTACAACTGCGGCGGCTGGTTGACAAGTGGTTAATGGCCATTGATTCCTGTGTGTTTGATTTGACCATCATTGTCACCTAAAGTGTTACTAAACCCACAACAGTAAAATCACTGTGTATATGCAGTAAAACATGCTTGATACACTCACTGTGGAACCTAAGGGGTTAACCCTCTGCATTTTGTAAAAAGGCTGTTTCATCCTGTATGCACAGATCCTCCTCTTCTTCCACTGACTCAAAAACAGGTCTCCATAAGACAGGGTTACTGGAGTCAGGCTGCACATGCTCAGTTTGGTGTGTATTGCTAGAGAGTTGTTTTTTTTTTGGGAGAGTGCATGTGATCAGCACAGGGCCAATCAGCATTGTCTAGACAGAGGGGCAGGGGTCCTGCCGCCTCATAGGACAATCAGAGTAGAATGAAAACTCATACATGCTTTAACCAGACACTGATAGAAGTCACAAGACTGCTCTAACTGCTGATGAAAAAAGGTATTTAGCAGTTTATATTTACTAATATAATTGCATTTCCAGGTTTTCTGTACTGTGGGAGACCCGATATAGTGAATGCAGGGTCCTGGGTTTAGTAACTTTTTAAGGTGAACTTTCCTTCAATGGGGTTGATTGCCTAAAACTGGAGAGTGCAAAATCTGGTGCAGCTGTCCATGGTGGCTAATCAGCTTCTAACTTCAGCTTGTTCAGTTAAGCTTTGACAACAAAACCTGGAAGCTGGTTTCTATGCCGAGCTGCACCAGATTTTGCACTCTATGGTTTTAGCAAATCAACCCCTATGTCTATTTTAGGCTAGGTTCCCAGTATATGCGGGTACGGGACTGAGTGTAATCACACACTTTTCTGCACCCACATCAAAAATGCACTTCTGTTAGCATTAATTCTTAAGGAAACCCCCACGCAATAGAAACCACAGAACATTTTCCTGTTCTGGGAACGCATAGCAGCACTATGTGGTTTCACTGCGGTTGCAATTTTGGAAAAGGTGCAGGGACCTTTTCCCTGTGATTTTCATAGGTACAGAAGCCCATTCAAATGATTGAGCTGCTGTGTCTGTACAAACGTGGCTGCTGGGAAACTGGAATAGTGTGAACCTAGCCTTAAAGTGGTTGTAAACCCTTACATATACACAGTGAAGTGACACAGGTGGTACACATTGATGAAACAAACCCTACTGTATAAGTTATACCTCTTTATCTGCAGTCTTCCCTTCTCTATAGCCATTCAAAGTCCAGTATTTTTAAAGCTTGCCTGCACTGTCAGAAAAAAGGGGGTGGAGAGCTAATGTTACACTCTGCACAGCTTAGTGATGAAAGCTGTTAGAGCTGATTGGAGAGAAGGGGCACCTCCCCCCCCCCCCTTTACACAGGAACAGAGCTGAGGCTTTCAATCACAGGCTGTGTGCTGGAGCTCCCTCCCCTGTCACCTTTTATTTATTGGTGTCAGGAAAATTTGTCAGAAGTGATTCATGCAGAGGAACGAAGCAGTACACAGAAATGACATGTAGTGCTCTTAATTGAAACAAGTACACACTATAGAGGGGTGTCCTTTGTTCATATTTCATGCCTGAGGTTTACAATCACTTTAATGCTAATTAAAAATGAAATCTTGTAAGGGACAAGACATTCAGGTAGCAAACCCACAAAGTAGTATTAAACCCTTAGGATTTAAACATCCCCCACTAAACTATTTGTTAGAAGTCTTAAGCCCACCCCTCGATGGAATAACATAATGGCTTGGTGGGAGGGATTCCCCCATCAACACTGACTGTAGCAGTTGTAGAAGTTGCAGGAAAGAAAATCACTAAAAAACACCAAACGTCACTAAACGCTTGTTACTGCGTTTAGCCGCGTTTTTTGCGTTTTTCATTTTTACAGCTCAACAGCCTCCGAACGGGCTGACGTTTTCTTCTACTGCCCCTCAATGCTTATGCCTCCAAACGCCTCTGAAAGTTTATGTGTGCATGGACACATAGGCTACATGGAGGGATGTTTAGAGGCAGTTAACAGCAGCTGTAAAAAACATCCTATGTGCATGAGCCCTTAGGGCCCTTTCACACTGGGGCGGTCATCGGCGTCGGCGGTAAAGCGCCGCTATTGTAAGCGGCGCTTTACCGTCGGTATGCGGCCGCTAGCGGGGCGGTTTTACCCCCCGCTAGCGGCCGAGAAATGGTTAAAAACCACCGCAAAGCGCCTCTGCAGAGGAGCTTTGCCGGCGGTATAGCCGCGCCATCCCATTGATTTCAAAGGGCAGGAGCGGTGAAGGAGCGGTATACACACCGCTCCGAAGATGCTGCTAGCAGGACTTTTTTTACCGTCCTGCCAGCGCATCGCTCCAGTGTGAAAGCCCTCGGGGCTTTCACACTGGAATGAAAGTAGCGGCACTTTCGGGTCGGTTTGCAGGCGCTATTATTAGCGCAATAGCGCCTGCAAACCGCCCCAGTGTGAAAGGACCCTTAGTGTTACTTCCCTGAACTTCCAGGAAAGAGATAACAGTGCACAGTACAATCTTGAGTCAGTCTGTTAGCTTGGAGATAGGAGGGACAGGGGAGAGTGCCTTGCCATCAAGGCTATGAGGCTTAGTGTTTCTTTTGATGCACACAGTGTATGGAGACACAACTCTTGTCCCTTTATACAAGGGTGGCTCCATAGGATGCTGTAAGAGAAAAGAGACACCCTGAAACAGGAAACCTGTGGCAGTGGCCATGACAAAACTGGAATATAGGCAAGGATTAGAAGATAAAAAAAAAAAGTTGCATGCTCAGTAAGTAATTAACGAGGAACTGCAGTCTGCTCACATAATCTGTAATAAAAACATCTTTGCCATTCTGAAGCTTCCCTCCAACCACTTTGCATATTATTTTATATATACTGTGATTCTGTACTTGCCAAATATGCTGCAGAATTCTCCCTTCACTGAGTCTGGCTGCATCCATTTTAACTGTGGGCAGCTGAAGCTGCTACCTGTTCACGGCCTGGATTTACACAGACACACAGAGGCACACCTCCAGCTCCGCAGCTCCCATTGGCCCTCTTATGACTCATCCCCCCTTCCTTCCTGGCAAACTCTCACGAGAGAGAGCTGTGCATGATGTCATAAGCCTAGGCTAATTACCAGACAAGAAACAAGAAGTGGGCTGTATAAGGTATTTACTGGCAGAAAAAAATGTTTTACTATCCAAATTTAAAACAACAAGGGCAGAAGATTTAATAGCTGGAAAGTTGAAAAAATGACCGAAGGTCCGCTTTAAATTAGTTGCTGGAAGTGCCTGAAAAAACAAAGGCTTTCATATAATTTTAAACCTACAAAGACATTTATGAATGTGATACTGTAGAATTGTAATGCGGATCGTATGGTGCTCATGGGTGATGGCACAGCTGTAAAGGTTGTGCAGTGTGCTGGTACTCCAGAAGTCACCCTGATATTTATTACATACACTTGCTATCTCTTGCACTGTTCATTAGTGACTCCTGCTCTGTGATTAGTCAGGGTTGTAAATCAAACTTGCCTGTGTTCCCTATGCCAAGCAATCACAGTAGCCTTCTTATTAACTATTAGCTAGCACTAGTCGGTGTAATGCCATTGTATCGTCTGTGTGCATCTTAGGGTTAAACAGCAACATCCCACTTATATAACCGAGGTTAGGAATGCTATATTAATGGGGCCGGGGAAAATCGAGTAAAATTGGACAAGGCCGTAGCTGCTCTCGTCTCCCTCCCTCCTTTCTCTCTTTTTATTTTTGGCATGGAGACAAGCCCTACCTCCTAAGTCAGAGTTTCTCTCTTGGATTGAACTGTACTTTCCCCTCCCTTCCCCCTCTCAGATATGAGAGCTGTGTTTCAGCTCACTCACTAAATGCTTAGCTCCTTTTTTTTTTTTTTTTTTTTTTTTCATGGAGCTCTGCAAACACTTTTATTAACAAATGAGTTGCCATAAGACGTTTCAAAGATTCTTCGGGATATCGAATAAGAAGTCTCTGTGTGCTTAAACATCTTGTGTTTGCATAGCTTTGAAACAAAAGAGTTTTGCTCCTATGTTTAATTCTTTTTACCCAGTGCGGATAATGTTGGCTAGAACCTGAATGCGTGATGTTACAATGTAATCAAAATCTAGCCACACACATCACAACCTGATCATACAATCTTTTTTTAGATTCAACAACTGTGCAGTGCGAGAGCCTGCCTGATCAGAGGACAACCCTTGGCTGCAGTCACTCATTATTGTATTCTAACAGCTGGGGGTGCCGCTGTCAGAATACAATGTCCCAGTGGGAGGATTCCTGCCATCACCTTGTTTGAAAGGATGAAAGTTTTTTTTTTTTTTTTCAGCCCGCTGCCTGAATGAACAACACCAACCATATATGGCCAGCTTAATGTTCACCATACATTTTACAATCGCTATACAACCTTAGATTTAGAAGATAATATAAGGACTTGCCTAAATCCTCCAATCAATTTTTATCCAGTCTTGCACTACATTTTTGGAAGGACAAAAAGAGATTGTACAATCAGATTGTAACATGTGTGGCCAGCTTAAAGAAGATTGTGCAGAGATTGTCCAAAAAGATTGTAATGTGTCGGGCCAGTTTCACAGCATTAAGCTTTGTGCATTGAGTTCTTTTATGATCTTCTTTGACCGCTTGGGAAAGTTGTCCATTTTCTATCATAAAGTTGCTTTAGTTGAGAAGCACGGAAACATTAGGCCAAGTAATATCAAGGGAACCCAGGGTTAGGAAGGAAAGAAACATTTTGTAGACTGATTGGGATTTTTAAACTGCCAATAAATTGGATTGTAGTATTATTAGTAGGAGAAAGGGGCGTGAGTGGTCTAATGTTGATGGATGTTGGTATTGGGTTGACCAAACTTGGCCACATATCAGAGTGCTTCTAATGCCGCCTACACACGAGCGGACCTTTCGACCGGACTGGTCTGACGGTCTATCCGATGGACTTTTGACAGACTTCCGACAGACTTTCTGAACAAACGGACTTGTCTACACACAATCACACCAAAGTCCGACAGATTCATATGTGATGACGTACGACCGGACTAAAATAAGGAAGTTGATAGCCAGTAGCCAATAGCTGCCCTAGCGTCGGTTTTCAAACGTCGGACTAGCATACAGACCAGCGGACTTTTCAACCGGACTCGAGTCCGTTGGAAACATGTTCCAAATCTAAAGTCCGTCAGATTTTCGACTAAAAAAGTCCGCTGCAGGTCCGATGAAGCCCACACACGGTCAAATTGTCCGCCGGACTCGCTCCATCGGACCAGTCCGGTCGAAAAGTCCGCTCGTGTGTTCGCGGCATTAGCCTATTAAATTTCTAGTTTCATTATGTGAATAAGAGCTGCATCAAAATGCTTTAGGCTTGTCTTGATGACATCAGTTTGACATGCTTCAGAATTCACTGACAGGTGCAGTTGACCTCCTTCTGACATGCATTTTGACCTGCTTTAAAGCCCAACTCTGGGACATCTGAAAATTCATCCTTTCAATGGGGCTGTACTGTTCCTTTAGTCTAGGACAGTGATGGCGAACCTTGGCACCCCAGATGTTTTGGAACATTTGCCACGATGCTCATGCA